>NW_025062850.1:0-46372 GCF_018153295.1 Drosophila grimshawi
AGTGAATTATAAAAACACCTTTATATTTGAAATGGGGCAATTTTTGACGAAGATATGACCATTTATTTCAAGGTTGACCCTATTTAATGCTTTCCATATATTTTCTATTTATCGAAGAATATCCCTTAATATCTTTCTTAGATGATTCGGAAGTCAAATTATTTTAATGCAGTTTTATTCCAAAGATCGAGCGAATTCTAAAAACAACTTTATAATTGAAATGGGGCAATTTTTGACGAAGATATGGCCATTTATTTCAAGGTAGACCCTATTTAATGCTTTCCATATATTTTCTATTTATCGAAGAATATCCCTTAATATCTTTCTTAGATGACTCGGAAGTCAAATTATTTTAATGCAGTTTTGTTCCAAAGATCAAGTGAATTCTAAAAACACCTTTATAATTGAAATTGGGCAATTTTAGATGAAGATATGGGCATTTATTTCAAGGTAGACCCTATTTAATGCTTTCCATATATTTTCTATTTATCGAAGAATATCCCTTAATATCTTTCTTAGATGAGTCGGAAGTCAAATTATTTTAATGCAGTTTTGTTCCAAAGATTAATTGAATTCTAAAAACACATTTATAATTGAAATGGGGCAATTTTTGACGAAGATATGGCCATTTATTTCAAGGTAGACCCTATTTAATGCTTTCCATATATTTTCTATTTATCGAAGAATATCCCTTAATATCTTTCTTAGATGAGTCGGAAGTCAAATTATTTTAATGCAGTTTTGTTCCAAAGATCAAGCGAATTCTAAAAACACCTTTATAATTGAAATGGGGCAATTTTTGACGAAGATATGGCCATTTATTTCAAGGTAGACCCTATTTAATGATTTCCATATATTTTCTATTTATCAAAGAATATCCCTTAATATCTTTCTTAGATGAGTCGGAAGTCAAATTATTTTAATGCAGTTTTGTTCCAAAGATCAAGTGAATTCTAAAAACACCATTATAGTTTAAATATGGGCAATTTTTGACGAAGATATGGCCATTTATTTCAAGGTAGACCCTATTTAATGCTTTCCATATATTTTCTATTTATCGAAGAATATCCCTTAATATCTTTCTTAGGTGAGTCGGAAGTCAAATTATTTTAATGCAGTTTTAATTTAAAGATTGAGTAAATTCTAAAAACACCTTTATAATTGTAATGGGGCAATTTTTGACGAAGATATGGCCATTTATTTCAAGATAGACCCTATTTAGTGCTTTCCATATATTTTCTATTTATCGAAGAATATCCCTTAATATCTTTCTTAGATGAGTCGGAAGTCAAATTATTTTAATGCAGTTTTGTTCCAAAGATTGAGTGAATTCTAAAAACACCTTTATAATTGAAATGGGGCAATTTTTGACGAAGATATGGCCATTTATTTCAAGGTAGACCCTATTTAATGCTTTCCATATATTTTCTATTTATCGAAGAATATCCCTTAATATCTTTCTTAGATGAGTCGGAAGTCAAATTGTTTTAATGCAGTTCGTTTTCAAAGATCAATTTAATTCTAAAAACACCTTTATAATTGAAATTGGGCAATTTTAGATGAAGATATGGCCATTTATTTCAAGGTAGACCCTATTTAATGCTTTCCATATATTTTCTATTTATCGAATATCCCTTAATATCTTTCTTAGATGAGTCGGAAGTCAAATTATTTTAATGCAGTTTTGTTCCAAAGATCAAGTGAATTCTAAAAACACCTTTATAGTTTAAATATGGCAATTTTTGACGAAGATATGGCCATTTATTTCAAGGTAGACCCTATTTAATGCTTTCCATATATTTTCTATTTATCGAAGAATATCCCTTAATATCTTTCTTAGATGAGTCGGAAGTCAAATTATTTTAATGCAGTTTTGTTCCAAAGATCAAGTGAATTCTAAAAACACCTTTATAATTGAAATGGGGCAATTTTTGACGAAGATATGGCCATTTATTTCAAGGTAGACCCTATTTAATGCTTTCCATATATTTTCTATTTATCGAAGAATATCCCTTAATATCTTTCTTAGGTGAGTCGGAAGTCAAATTATTTTAATGCAGTTTTGTTCCAAAGATTGAGTGAATTCTAAAAACACCTTTATAATTGAAATGGGGCAATTTTTGACGAAGATATGGCCATTTATTTCAAGGTAGACCCTATTTAATGCTTTCCATATATTTTCTATTTATCGAAGAATATCCCTTAATATCTTTCTTAGATGAGTCGGAAGTCAAATTATTTTAATGCAGTTTTGTTCCAAAGATCAAGTGAATTCTAAAAACACCTTTATAATTGAAATGGGGCAATTTTTGACGAAGATATGGCCATTTATTTCAAGGTAGACCCTATTTAATGCTTTCCATATATTTTCTATTTATCGAAGAATATCCCTTAATATCTTTCTTAGATGAGTCGGAAGTCAAATTATTTTAATGCAGTTTTGTTCCAAAGATCAAGTGAATTCTAAAAACACCTTTATAATTGAAATGGGGCAATTTTTGACGAAGATATGGCCATTTATTTCAAGGTAGACCCTATTTAATGCTTTCCATATATTTTCTATTTATCGAAGAATATCCCTTAATATCTTTCTTAGATGAGTCGGAAGTCAAATTATTTTAATGCAGTTTTGTTCCAAAGATTGAGTGAATTCTAAAAACACCTTTATAATTGAAATGGGGCAATTTTTGACGAAGATATGGCCATTTATTTCAAGGTAGACCCTATTTAATGCTTTCCATATATTTTCTATTTATCGAAGAATATCCCTTAATATCTTTCTTAGATGAGTCGGAAGTCAAATTATTTTAATGCAGTTTTGTTCCAAAGATCAAGTGAATTCTAAAAACACCTTTATAGTTTAAATATGGCAATTTTTGACGAAGATATGGCCATTTATTTCAAGGTAGACCCTATTTAATGCTTTCCATATATTTTCTATTTATCGAAGAATATCCCTTAATATCTTTCTTAGATGAGTCGGAAGTCAAATTATTTTAATGCAGTTTTGTTCCAAAGATCAAGTGAATTCTAAAAACACCTTTATAATTGAAATGGGGCAATTTTTGACGAAGATATGGCCATTTATTTCAAGGTAGACCCTATTTAATGCTTTCCATATATTTTCTATTTATCGAAGAATATCCCTTAATATCTTTCTTAGATGACTCGGAAGTCAAATTATTTTAATGCAGTTTTGTTTCAAAGATCGAGTGAATTCTAAAAACACCTTTATAATTGAAATGGGGCAATTTTTGACGAAGATATGGCCATTTATTTCAAGGTAGACCCTATTTAATGCTTTCCATATATTTTCTATTTATCGAAGAATATCCCTTAATATCTTTCTTAGATGAGTCGGAAGTCAAATTATTTTAATGCAGTTTTGTTCCAAAGATCAAGTGAATTCTAAAAACACCTTTATAATTGAAATGGGGCAATTTTTGACGAAGATATGGCCATTTATTTCAAGGTAGACCCTATTTAATGCTTTCCATATATTTTCTATTTATCGAAGAATATCCCTTAATATCTTTCTTAGATGAGTCGGAAGTCAAATTATTTTAATGCAGTTTTGTTTCAAAGATCAAGTGAATTCTAAAAACACCTTTATAATTGAAATGGGGCAATTTTTGACGAAGATATGGCCATTTATTTCAAGGTAGACCCTATTTAATGCTTTCCATATATTTTCTATTTATCGAAGAATATCCCTTAATATCTTTCTTAGATGAGTCGGAAGTCAAATTATTTTAATGCAGTTTTGTTCCAAAGATCGAGTGAATTCTAAAAACACCTTTATAATTGAAATGGGGCAATTTTTGACGAAGATATGGCCATTTATTTCAAGGTAGACCCTATTTAATGCTTTCCATATATTTTCTATTTATCGAAGAATATCCCTTAATATCTTTCTTAGATGAGTCGGAAGTCAAATTATTTTAATGCAGTTTTGTTCCAAAGATCGAGTGAATTCTAAAAACACCTTTATAATTGAAATGGGGCAATTTTTGACGAAGATATGGCCATTTATTTCAAGGTAGACCCTATTTAATGCTTTCCATATATTTTCTATTTATCGAAGAATATCCCTTAATATCTTTCTTAGATGAGTCGGAAGTCAAATTATTTTAATGCAGTTTTGTTCCAAAGATCAAGTGAATTCTAAAAACACCTTTATAATTGAAATGGGGCAATTTTTGACGAAGATATGGCCATTTATTTCAAGGTAGACCCTATTTAATGCTTTCCATATATTTTCTATTTATCGAAGAATATCCCTTAATATCTTTCTTAGATGAGTCGGAAGTCAAATTATTTTAATGCAGTTTTGTTCCAAAGATCAAGTGAATTCTAAAAACACCTTTATAATTGAAATGGGGCAATTTTTGACGAAGATATGGCCATTTATTTCAAGGTAGACCCTATTTAATGCTTTCCATATATTTTCTATTTATCGAAGAATATCCCTTAATATCTTTCTTAGATGAGTCGGAAGTCAAATTATTTTAATGCAGTTTTGTTCCAAAGATCAAGTGAATTCTAAAAACACCTTTATAATTGAAATGGGGCAATTTTTGACGAAGATATGGCCATTTATTTCAAGGTAGACCCTATTTAATGCTTTCCATATATTTTCTATTTATCGAAGAATATCCCTTAATATCTTTCTTAGATGAGTCGGAAGTCAAATTATTTTAATGCAGTTTTGTTCCAAAGATCAAGTGAATTCTAAAAACACCTTTATAATTGAAATGGGGCAATTTTTGACGAAGATATGGCCATTTATTTCAAGGTAGATCCTATGTAATGCTTTCCATATATTTTCTATTTATCGAAGAATATCCCTTAATATCTTTCTTAGGTGAGTCGGAAGTCAAATTATTTTAATGCAGTTTTGTTTTAAAGATTGAGTAAATTCTAAAAACACCTTTATAATTGTAATGGGGCAATTTTTGACGAAGATATGGCCATTTATTTCAAGGTAGACCCTATTTAATGCTTTCCATATATTTTCTATTTATCGAAGAATATCCCTTAATATCTTTCTTAGATGAGTCGGAAGTCAAATTATTTTAATGCAGTTTTGTTCCAAAGATTGAGTGAATTCTAAAACCACCATTATAGTTTAAATATGGCAATTTTTGACGAAGATATGGCCATTTATTTCAAGGTAGACCCTATTTAATGCTTTCCATATATTTTCTATTTATCGAAGAATATCCCTTTATATCTTTTTTAGATGAGTCGGAAGTCAAATTATTTTAATGCAGTTTTGTTCCAAAGATTAAGCGAATTCTAAAAACACCTTTATAATTGAAATGGGGCAATTTTTGACGAAGATATGGCCATTTATTTCAAAGTAGACCCTATTTAATGCTTTCCATATATTTTCTATTTATCGAAGAATATCCCTTAATATCTTTCTTTGATGAGTCGGAAGTCAAATTATTTTAATGCAGTTTTGTTCCAAAGATCAAGTGAATTCTAAAAACACCTTTATAATTGAAATGGGGCAATTTTTGACGAAGATATGGCCATTTATTTCAAGGTAGACCCTATTTAATGCTTTCCATATATTTTCTATTTATCGAAGAATATCCCTTAATATCTTTCTTAGATGAGTCGGAAGTCAAATTATTTTAATGCAGTTTTGTTCCAAAGATCAAGTGAATTCTAAAAACACCTTTATAATTGAAATGGGGCAATTTTTGACGAAGATATGGCCATTTATTTCAAGGTAGACCCTATTTAATGCTTTCCATATATTTTCTATTTATCGAAGAATATCCCTTAATATCTTTCTTAGATGAGTCGGAAGTCAAATTATTTTAATGCAGTTTTGTTCCAAAGATTGAGTGAATTCTAAAAACACCTTTATAATTGAAATGGGGCAATTTTTGACGAAGATATGGCCATTTATTTCAAGGTAGACCCTATTTAATGCTTTCCATATATTTTCTATTTATCGAAGAATATCCCTTAATATCTTTCTTAGGTGAGTCGGAAGTCAAATTATTTTAATGCAGTTTTGTTCCAAAGATCGAGTGAATTCTAAAAACACCTTTATAATTGAAATGGGGCAATTTTTGACGAAGATATGGCCATTTATTTCAAGGTAGACCCTATTTAATGCTTTCCATATATTTTCTATTTATCGAAGAATATCCCTTAATATCTTTCTTAGATGAGTCGGAAGTCAAATTATTTTAATGCAGTTTTGTTCCAAAGATCAAGTGAATTCTAAAAACACCTTTATAATTGAAATGGGGCAATTTTTTGACGAAGATATGGCCATTTATTTCAAGGTAGACCCTATTTAATGCTTTCCATATATTTTCTATTTATCGAAGAATATCCCTTAATATCTTTCTTAGATGAGTCGGAAGTCAAATTATTTTAATGCAGTTTTGTTCCAAAGATCAAGTGAATTCTAAAAACACCTTTATAATTGAAATGGGGCAATTTTTGACGAAGATATGGCCATTTATTTCAAGGTAGACCCTATTTAATGCTTTCCATATATTTTCTATTTATCGAAGAATATCCCTTAATATCTTTCTTAGATGAGTCGGAAGTCAAATTATTTTAATGCAGTTTTGTTCCAAAGATCAAGTGAATTCTAAAAACACCTTTATAATTGAAATAGGGCATTTTTTGACGAAGATATGGCCATTTATTTCAAGGTAGACCCTATTTAATGCTTTCCATATATTTTCTATTTATCGAAGAATATCCCTTAATATCTTTCTTAGATGAGTCGGAAGTCAAATTATTTTAATGCAGTTTTGTTCCAAAGATCAAGTGAATTCTAAAAACACCTTTATAATTGAAATGGGGCAATTTTTGATGAAGATATGGCCATTTATTTCAAGGTAGACCCTATTTAATGCTTTCCATATATTTTCTATTTATCGAAGAATATCCCTTAATATCTTTCTTAGATGAGTCGGAAGTCAAATTATTTTAATGCAGTTTTGTTCCAAAGATCAAGCGAATTCTAAAAACACCTTTATAATTGAAATGGGGCATATTTTGACGAAGATATGGCCATTTATTTCAAGGTAGACCCTATTTAATGCTTTCCATATATTTTCTATTTATCAAAGAATATCCCTTAATATCTTTCTTAGATGAGTCGGAAGTCAAATTATTTTAATGCAGTTTTGTTCCAAAGATCAAGTGAATTCTAAAAACACCTTTATAATTGAAATGGGGCAATTTTTGACGAAGATATGGCCATTTATTTCAAGGTAGATCCTATTTAATGCTTTCCATATATTTTCTATTTATCGAAGAATATCCCTTAATATCTTTCTTAGGTGAGTCGGAAGTCAAATTATTTTAATGCAGTTTGTTTTAAGGATTGAGTGAATTCTAAAAACACCTTTATAATTGTAATGGGGCAATTTTTGACGAAGATATGGCCATTTATTTCAAGGTAGACCCTATTTAATGCTTTCCATATATTTTCTATTTATCGAAGAATATCCCTTAATATCTTTCTTAGATGAGTCGGAAGTCAAATTATTTTAATGCAGTTTTGTTCCAAAGATTGAGTGAATTCTAAAACCACCATTATAGTTTAAATATGGCAATTTTTGACGAAGATATGGCCATTTATTTCAAGGTAGACCCTATTTAATGCTTTCCATATATTTTCTATTTATCGAAGAATATCCCTTAATATCTTTTTTAGATGAGTCGGAAGTCAAATTATTTTAATGCAGTTTTGTTTCAAAGATTAAGCGAATTTTAAAAACACGTTTATAATTGAACTGGGGCAGTTTTTGACGAAGATATGGCCACTTACTTCAAGGTAGACCCTATTTAATGCTTTCCCTATATTTTCAATTTATCGAATATCCCTTAATATCTTTCTTAGATGAGTCGGAAGTCAAATTATTTTAATGCAGTTTTGTTTCAAAGATCAAGTGAATTCTAAAAACACCTTTATAATTGAAATGGGGCAATTTTTGACGAAGATATGGCCATTTATTTCAAGGTAGACCCTATTTAATGCTTTCCATATATTTTCTATTTATCGAAGAATATCCCTTAATATCTTTCTTAGATGAGTCGGAAGTCAAATTATTTTAATGCAGTTTTGTTCCAATGACCGAGCGAATTCTAAAAACATCTTTATAATTGAAATGGGGCAATTTTTGACGAAGATATGACCATTTATTTCAAGGTAGACCCTATTTAATGCTTTCCATATATTTTGTATTTATCGAAGAATATCCCTTAATATCTTTTTTAGATGAGTCGGAAGTCAAATTATTTTAATGCAGTTTTGTTCCAAAGATCGAGTGAATTCTAAAAACACCTTTATAATTGAAATGGGGCAATTTTTTGACGAAGATATGGCCATTTATTTCAAGGTAGACCCTATTTAATGCTTTCCATATATTTTCTATTTATCGAAGAATATCCCTTAATATCTTTCTTAGATGAGTCGGAAGTCAAATTATTTTAATGCAGTTTTATTCCAAAGATCAAGTGAATGCTAAAAACACCTTTATAAATGAAATGGGGCAATTTTTGACGAAGATATGGCCATTTATTTCAAGGAAGACCCTATTTAATGCTTTCCATATATTTTCTATTTATCGAAGAATATCCCTTAATATCTTTCTTAGATGAGTCGGAAGTCAAATTATTTTAATGCAGTTTTATTTCAAAGATTAAGCGAATTTCAAAAACACCTTTATAATTGAAGTGGGGCAATTTTTGACGAAGATATGGCTATTTATTTCAAGGTAGACCCTATTTAATGCTTTCCATATATTTTCTATTTATCGAAGAATATCCCTTAATATCTTTCTTAGATGAGTCGGAAGTCAAATTCTTTTAATGCAGTTTTGTTCCAAAGATCAACCGAATTCTAAAAACACCTTTATAATTGAAATGGGGCAATTTTTGACGAAGATATGGCCATTTATTTCAAGGTAGACCATATTTAATGCTTTCCATATATTTTCTATTTATCGAAGAATATCCCTTAATATCTTTCTTAGATGAGTCGGAAGTCAAATTATTTTAATGCAGTTTTGTTTCAAAGATTAAGCGAATTTCAAAAACACCTTTATAATTGAAGTGGGGCAATTTTTGACGAAGATATGGCTATTTATTTC
The DNA here is from genome assembly GCF_018153295.1 of Drosophila grimshawi. Classification (NCBI taxonomy): domain Eukaryota; kingdom Metazoa; phylum Arthropoda; class Insecta; order Diptera; family Drosophilidae; genus Drosophila; species Drosophila grimshawi. The sequence continues at coordinate 9,138 of NW_025062850.1, forward strand.
AAGGTAGACCCTATTTAATGCTTTCCATATATTTTCTATTTATCGAAGAATATCCCTTAATATCTTTCTTAGATGAGTCGGAAGTCAAATTATTTTAATGCAGTTTTGTTCCAAAGATCAAGTGAATTCTAAAAACACCTTTATAATTGAAATGGGGCAATTATTGACGAAGATATGGCCATTTATTTCAAGGTAGACCCTATTTAATGCTTTCCATATATTTTCTATTTATCGAAGAATATCCCTTAATATCTTTCTTAGATGAGTCGGAAGTCAAATTATTTTAATGCAGTTTTATTTTAAAGATTAAGTGAATTCCAAAAACACATTTATAATTGTAATGGGGCAATTTTTGACGAAGATATGGCCATTTATTTCAAGGTAGACCCTATTTAATGCTTTCCATATATTTTCTATTTATCGAAGAATATCCCTTAATATCTTTCTTAGATGAGTCGGAAGTCAAATTATTTTAATGCAGTTTTATTCCAAAGATCAAGTGAATGCTAAAAATTACCTTTATAATTGAAATGGGGCAATTTTTGACGAAGATATGGCCATTTATTTCAAGGAAGACCCTATTTAATGCTTTCCATATATTTTCTATTTATCAAAGAATATCCCTTAATATCTTTCTTAGATGAGTCGGAAGTCAAATTCTTTTAATGCAGTTTTGTTTTAAAGATCAAGTGAATTCTAAAAACACCTTTATAATTGAAATGGGGCAATTTTAGACGAAGATATGGCCATTTATTTCAAGGTAGACCATATTTAATGCTTTCCATATATTTTCTATTTATCGAAGAATATCCCTTAATATCTTTCTTAGATGAGTCGGAAGTCAAATTATTTTAATGCAGTTTTGTTTCAAAGATTAAGCGAATTTCAAAAACACCTTTATAATTGCAGTGGGGCAATTTTTGACGAAGATATGGCTATTTATTTCAAGGTAGACCCTATTTAATGCTTTCCATATATTTTCTATTTATCGAAGAATATCACTTAATATCTTTCTTAGATGAGTCGGAAGTCAAATTATTTTAATGCAGTTTTATTTCAAAGATTAAGCGAATTCCAAAAACACATTTATAATTGTAATGGGGCAATTTTTGACGAAGATATGGCCATTTATTTCAAGGTAGACCCTATTTAATGCTTTCCATATATTTTCTATTTATCGAAGAATATCCCTTAATATCTTTCTTAGATGAGTCGGAAGTCAAATTATTTTAATGCAGTTTTGTTCCAAAGATCAAGTGAATGCTAAAAACACCTTTATAATTGAAATGGAGCAATGTTTGACGAAGATATGGCCATTTATTTCAAGGTAGACCCTATTTAATGCTTTCCATATATTTTCTATTTATCAAAGAATATCCCTTAATATCTTTCTTAGATGAGTCGGAAGTCAAATTATTTTAATGCAGTTTTATTTCAAAGATTAAGCGAATTCCAAAAACACATTTATAATTGTAATGGGGCAATTTTTGACGAAGATATGGCCATTTATTTCAAGGTAGACCCTATTTAATGCTTTCCATATATTTTCTATTTATCGAAGAATATCCCTTAATATCTTTCTTAGATGAGTCGGAAGTCAAATTATTTTAATGCAGTTTTGTTCCAAAGATCAAGTGAATGCTAAAAACACCTTTATAATTGAAATGGAGCAATTTTTGACGAAGATATGGCCATTTATTTCAAGGTAGACCCTATTTAATGCTTTCCATATATTTTCTATTTATCAAAGAATATCCCTTAATATCTATCTTAGATGAGTCGGAAGTCAAATTCTTTTAATGCAGTTTTGTTTTAAAGATCAAGTGAATTCTAAAAACACCTTTATAATTGAAATGGGGCAATTTTTGACGAAGATATGGCCATTTATTTCAAGGTAGACCCTATTTAATGCTTTCCATATATTTTCTATTTATCGAAGAATATCCCTTAATATCTTTCTTAGATGAGTCGGAAGTCAAATTATTTTAATGCAGTTTTGTTTCAAAGATTAAGCGAATTTCAAAAACACCCTTATAATTGAAGTGGGGCAATTTTTGACGAAGATATGGCTATTTATTTCAAGGTAGACCCTATTTAATGCTTTCCATATATTTTCTATTTATCGAAGAATATCCCTTAATATCTTTCTTAGATGAGTCGGAAGTCAAATTATTTTAATGCAGTTTTGTTTCAAAGATCGGGTGAATTCTAAAAACACCTTTATAATTGAAATGGGGCAATTTTTGACGAAGATATGGCCATTTATTTCAAGGTAGGCCCTATTTAATGCTTTCCATATATTTTCTATTTATCGAAGAATATCCCTTAATATCTTTCTTAGATGAGTCGAAAGTTAAATTATTTTAATGCAGTTTTGTTCCGAAGATTGAGCGAATTCTAAAAACACCTTTATAATTGAAATTGGGCTATTTTAGATGAAGATATGGCCATTTATTTCAAGGTAGACCCTATTTAATGCTTTCCATATATTTTCTATTTATCGAAGAATATCCCTTAATATCTTCGTTAGATGAGTCGGAAGTCAAATTATTTTAATGCAGATTCGTTCCAAAGATCGAGCGAATTCTAAAAACACCTTTATAATTGAAATGGGGCAATTTTTGACGAAGATATGGCCATTTATTTCAAGGTAGACCCTATTTAATGCTTTCCATATATTTTCTTTTTATCGAATATCCCTTAATATCTTTCTTAGATGAGTCGGAAGTCAAATTATTTTAATGCAGTTTTGTTCCAAAGATCAAGTGAATTCTAAAAACATCTTTATAATTGTTAATGGGGCAATTTTAGATGAAGATATGGCCATTTATTTCAAGGTAGACCCTATTTAATGCTTTCCATATATTTTCTATTTATCGAAGAATATCCCTTAATATCTTTCTTAGATGAGTCGGAAGTCAAATTATTTTAATGCAGTTTTGTTCCAAAGATTAAGTGAACTCTAAAAACACCTTTATAATTGTAATGCGGCAATTTTTGACGAAGATATGGCCATTTATTTCAAGGTAGATCCTATTTAATGCTTTCCATATATTTTCTATTTATCGAAGAATATCCCTTAATATCTTTCTTAGGTGAGTCGGAAGTCAAATTATTTTAATGCAGTTTGTTTTAAGGATTGAGTGAATTCTAAAAACACCTTTATAATTGTAATGGGGCAATTTTTGACGAAGATATGGCCATTTATTTCAAGGTAGACCCTATTTAATGCTTTCCATATATTTTCTATTTATCGAAGAATATCCCTTAATATCTTTCTTAGATGAGTCGGAAGTCAAATTATTTTAATGCAGTTTTGTTTCAAAGATCAAGTGAATTCTAAAAACACCATTATAGTTTAAATATGGCAATTTTTGACGAAGATATGGCCATTTATTTCTAGGTAGACCCTATTTAATGCTTTCCATATATTTTCTATTTATCGAAGAATATCCCTTAATATCTTTCTTAGATGAGTCGGAAGTCAAATTATTTTAATGCAGTTTTGTTCCAAAGATCAAGCGAATTCTAAAAACACCTTTAAATTTGAAGTGGGGCAATTTTTGACGAAGATATGGCCATTTATTTCAAGGTAGACCCTATTTAATGCTTTCCGTATATTTTCTATTTATCGAATATCCCTTAATATCTTTCTTAGATGAGTCGGAAGTCAAATTATTTTAATGCAGTTTTGTTCCAAAGATCAAGTGAATTCTAAAAACACCTTTAAATTTGAAGTGGGGCAATTTTTGACGAAGATATGGCCATTTATTTCAAGCCAGACCCTATTTAATGCTTTCCGTATATTTTCTATTTATCGAAGAATATCCCTTAATATCTTTCTTAGATGAGTCGGAAGTCAAATTATTTTAATGCAGTTTTGTTCCAAAGATCAAGTGAATTCTAAAAACATCTTTATGATTGAAATGGGGCAATTTTTGACGAAGATATGGCCATTTATTTCAAGGTAGACCCTATTTAATGCTTTCCATATATTTTCTATTTATCGAAGAATATCCCTTAATATCTTTCTTAGGTGAGTCGGAAGTCAAATTATTTTAATGCAGTTTGTTTTAAGGATTAAGTGAATTCTAAAAACACCTTTATAATTGTAATGGGGCAATTTTTGACGAAGATATGGCCATTTATTTCAAGGTAGACCCTATTTAATGCTTTCAATATATTTTCTATTTATCGAAGAATATCCCTTAATATCTTTCTTAGATGAGTCGGAAGTCAAATTATTTTAATGCAGTTTTGTTCCAAAGATCAAGTGAATTCTAAAAACACCATTATAGTTTAAATATGGCAATTTTTGACGAAGATATGGCCATTTATTTCAAGGTAGACCCTATTTAATGCTTTCCATATATTTTCTATTTATCGAAGAATATCCCTTAATATCTTTTTTAGATGAGTCGGAAGTCAAATTATTTTAATGCAGTTTTGTTTCAAAGATTAAGCGAATTCTGAAAACACCTTTATAATTGAAGTGGGGCAATTTTTGACGAAGATATGGCCATTTATTTCAAGGTAGACCCTATTTAATGCTTTCCGTATATTTTCTATTTATCAAGAATATCCCTTAATATCTTTCTTAGATGAGTCGGAAGTCAAATTATTTTAATGCAGTTTTGTTCCAAAGACCGAGCGAATTCTAAAAACATCTTTATAATTGAAATGGGGCAATTTTTGACGAAGATATGACCATTTATTTCAAGGTTGACTCTATTTATTGTTTGCCTTATATTTTCTATTTATCGAAGAATATCCCTTAATATCTTTCTTAGATGAGTCGGAAGTCAAATTATTTTAATGCAGTTTTGTTCCAAAGATCAAGTGAATTCTAAAAACACCTTTAAAATTGAAGTGGGGCAATTTTTGACGAAGATATGGCCATTTATTTCAAGCCAGACCCTATTTAATGCTTTCCATATATTTTCTATTTATCGAAGAATATCCCTTAATATCTTTCTTAGATGAGTCGGAAGTCAAATTATTTTAATGCAGTTTTGTTCCAAAGATCGAGTAAATTCTAAAAACATCTTTATAATTGAAATGAGGCAATTTTTGACGAAGATATGGCCATTTATTTCAAGGTAGACCCTATTTAATGCTTTCCATATATTTTCTATTTATCGAAGAATATCCCTTAATATCTTTCTTAGATGAGTCGGAAGTCAAATTATTTTAACGCAGTTTTGTTTCAAAGATCAAGTGAATTCTAAAAACACCTTTATAATTGAAATCGGGCAATTTTAGACGAAGATATGGCCATTTATTTCAAGGTAGAGCCTATTTAATGCTTTCCATATATTTTCTATTTATCGAATATCCCTTCATATCTTTCTTAGATGAGTCGGAAGTCAAATTATTTTAATGCAGTTTTCTTCCAAAGATCGAGTGAATTCTAAAAACACCTTTATAATTGAAATGGGGCAATTTTTGACGAAGATATGGGCATTTATTTCAAGGTTGACTCTATTTAATGTTTGCCTTATATTTTCTATTAATCGAAGAATATCTCTTAATATCTTTCTTAGATGAGTCGGAGGTCAAATTATTTTAATGCAGTTTTGTTCCAAAGATTAATTGAATTCTAAAAACACCTTTATAATTGAAATGGGGCAATTTTAGACGAAGATATGGCCATTTATTTCAAGGTAGAGCCTATTTAATGCTTTCCATATATTTTCTATTTATCGAGGAATATCCCTTAATATCTTTCTTAGGTGAGCCGGAAGTCAAATTATTTTAATGCAGTTTTGTTTTAAAGATCGAGTAAATTCTAAAAACATCTTTATAATTGAAATGAGGCAATTTTTGACGAAGATATGGCCATTTATTTCAAGGTAGACCCTATTTAATGCTTTCCATATATTTTCTATTTATCGAATATCCCTTAATATCTTTCTTAGATGAGTCGGAAGTCAAATTATTTTAATGCAGTTTTGTTCCAAAGATCGAGTGAATTCTTAAAACACCTTTATAATTGAAATTGCGCAATCTTAGATGAAGATATGGCCATTTATTTCAAGGTAGACCCTATTTAATGCTTTCCATATATTTTCTATTTATCGAAGAATATTCCTTAATATCTTTCTTAGATGAGTCGGAAGTCAAATTATTTTAATGCAGTTTTGTTTCAAAGATCGAGCGAATTCTAAAAACATCTTTATAATTGAAATGAGGCAATTTTTGACGAAGATATGGGCATTTATTTCAAGGTTGACTCTATTTAATGTTTGCCTTATATTTTCTATTTATCGAAGAATATCCCTTAATATCTTTCTTAGATGAGTCGGAAGTCAAATTATTTTAATGCAGTTTTGTTCCAAAGATCGAGTGAATTCTAAAAACACCTTTATAATTGAAATTGCGCAATCTTAGATGAAGATATGGCCATTTATTTCAAGGTAGACCCTATTTAATGCTTTCCATATATTTTCTATTTATCGAAGAATATCCCTTAATATCTTTCTTAGATGAGTCGGAAGTCAAATTATTTTAATGCAGTTTTGTTTCAAAGATCGAGTGAATTCTAAAAACACCTTTATAATTGAAATGGGGCAATTTTTGACGAAGATATGGCCATTTATTTCAAGGTTGACTCTATTTAATGTTTGCCTTATATTTTCTATTTATCGAAGAATATCCCTTAATATCTTTCTTAGATGAGTCGGAAGTCAAATTATTTTAATGCAGTTTTGTTCCAAAGATCGAGTGAATTCTAAAAACACCTTTATAATTGAAATGGGGCAATTTTAGACAAAGATATGGCCATTTATTTCAAGGTAGACCCTATTTAATGCTTTCCATATATTTTCTATTTATCGAAGAATATCCCTTAATATCTTTCTTAGATGAGTCGGAAGTCAAATTATTTTAATGCAGTTTTGTTTCAAAGATTGAGTGAATTCTAAAAACACAATTTATAATTGAAATGGGGCAATTTTAGATGAAGATATGGCCATTTATTTCAAGGTTGACTCTATTTAATGTTTGCCTTATATTTTCTATTAATCGAAGAATATCTCTTAATATCTTTCTTAGATGAGTCGGAGGTCAAATTATTTTAATGCAGTTTTGTTCCAAAGATTAATTGAATTCTAAAAACACCTTTATAATTGAAATGGGGCAATTTTAGACGAAGATATGGCCATTTATTTCAAGGTAGAGCCTATTTAATGCTTTCCATATATTTTCTATTTATCGAGGAATATCCCTTAATATCTTTCTTAGGTGAGCCGGAAGTCAAATTATTTTAATGCAGTTTTGTTTCAAAGATCGAGTAAATTCTAAAAACATCTTTATAATTGAAATGAGGCAATTTTTGACGAAGATATGGCCATTTATTTCAAGGTAGACCCTATTTAATGCTTTCCATATATTTTCTATTTATCGAAGAATATCCCTTAATATCTTTCTTAGGTGAGTCGGAAGTCAAATTATTTTAATGCAGTTTTGTTTCAAAGATCGAGTTAATTCTAAAAACACCTTTATAATTGAAATGGGGCAATTTTTGACGAAGATATGTCCATTTATTTCAAGGTAGACCCTATTAAATGCTTTCCATATATTTTCTATTTATCGAAGAATATTCCTTAATATCTTTCTTAGATGAGTCGGAAGTCAAATTATTTTAATGCAGTTTTGTTTCAAAGATCGAGCGAATTCTAAAAACATCTTTATAATTGAAATGAGGCAATTTTTGACGAAGATATGGCCATTTATTTTAAGGTAGACCCTATTTAATGCTTTCCATATATTTTCTATTTATCGAAGAATATCCCTTAATATCTTTCTTAGATGAGTCGGAAGTCAATTTATTTTAATGCAGTTTTGTTTCAAAGATCAGGTGAATTCCAAAAACACCTTTATAATTGACATGGGGCAACTTTAGACAAAGATATGGCCATTTATTTCAAGGTTGACCCCATTGAATGTTCGGCCTTATATTCTCTATTAATCAAAGAATATCCCTTAATATCTTTCTTAGATGAGTCGGAAGTCAAATTACTTTAATGCAGTTTTGTTTCGAAGATCAAGTGAATTCTAAAAACACCTTTATAATTGAAATGGGGCAATTTTAGACGAAGATATGGCCATTTATTTCAAGGTAGAGCCTATTTAATGCTTTCCATATATTTTCTATTTATCGAAGAATATCCCTTAATATCTTTCTTAGATGAGTCGAAAGTCAAATTATTTTAATGCAGTTTTGTTCCAAAGATCGAGTGAATTCTAAAAACATCTTTGTAATTGAAATGGGGCAATTTTAGACGAAGATATGGCCATTTATTTCAAGGTAGAGCCTATTTATTGCTTTCCATATATTTTCTATTTATCGAAGAATATCCCTTAATATCTTTCTTAGATGAGTCGGAAGTCAAATTATTTTAATGCAGTTTTGTTCCAAAGATCGAGCGAATTCTATAAACATCTTTATAATTGAAATGGGGCAATTTTTGACGAAGATATGACCATTTATTTCAAGGTAGAGCCTATTTAATGCTTTCCATTTATTTTCTATTTATCGAAGAATATCCCTTAATATCTTTCTTAGATGAGTCGGAAGTCAAATTATTTTAATGCAGTTTTGTTCCAAAGATCGAGCGAATTCTAAAAACACCTTTATAATTGAAATGGGGCAATTTTTGACGAAGATATGACCATTTATTTCAAGGTAGACCCTATTTAATGCTTTCCATATATTTTCTATTTATCGAAGAATATCCCTTAATATCTTTTTTAGATGAGTCGGAAGTCAAATTATTTTAATGCAGTTTTGTTCCAAAGATCGAGTGAATTCTAAAAACACCTTTATAATTGAAATGGGGCAATTTTAGACGAAGATATGGCCATTTATTTCAAGGTTGACCATATTTAATGTTTGGCTTATATTTTCTATTAATCAAAGAATATCCCATAATATCTTTCTTAGATAAGTCGGAAGTCAAATTATTTTAACGCAGTTTTGTTTCGAAGATCAAGTGAATTCTAAAAACACCTTTATAATTGAAATCGGGCAATTTTTGACGAAGATATGGCCATTTATTTCAAGGTAGAGCCTATTTAATGCTTTCCATATATTTTATATTTATCGAAGAATATCCCTTAATATCTTTCTTAGATGAGTTGGAAGTCAAATTATTTTAATGCAGTTTTGTTTCAAAGATCGAGTGAATTCTAAAAACATCTTTATAATTTAAATGGGGCAATTTTAGACGAAGATATGGCCATTTATTTCAAGGTAGACCCTATTTAATGCTTTCCATTAATTTTCTATTTATCGAAGAATATCCCTTAATATCTTTCTTAGATGAGTCGGAAGTCAAATTATTTTAATGCAGTTTTGTTTCAAAGATCGAGTGAATTCTAAAAACACCTTTATAATTGAAATGGGGCAATTTTTGACGAAGATATGGCCATTTATTTCAAGGTAGACCCTATTTAATGCTTTCCATATATTTTCTATTTATCGAAGAATATCCCTTAATATCTTTCTTAGATGAGTCGGAAGTCAAATTATTTTAATGCAGTTTTGTTCCAAAGATCGAGTGAATTCTTAAAACACCTTTATAATTGAAATTGCGCAATCTTAGATGAAGATATGGCCATTTATTTCAAGGTAGACCCTATTTAATGCTTTCCATATATTTTCTATTTATCGAAGAATATTCCTTAATATCTTTCTTAGATGAGTCGGAAGTCAAATTATTTTAATGCAGTTTTGTTTCAAAGATCGAGCGAATTCTAAAAACATCTTTATAATTGAAATGAGGCAATTTTTGACGAAGATATGGGCATTTATTTCAAGGTTGACTCTATTTAATGTTTGCCTTATATTTTCTATTTATCGAAGAATATCCCTTAATATCTTTCTTAGATGAGTCGGAAGTCAAATTATTTTAATGCAGTTTTGTTCCAAAGATCGAGTGAATTCTAAAAACACCTTTATAATTGAAATTGCGCAATCTTAGATGAAGATATGGCCATTTATTTCAAGGTAGACCCTATTTAATGCTTTCCATATATTTTCTATTTATCGAAGAATATCCCTTAATATCTTTCTTAGATGAGTCGGAAGTCAAATTATTTTAATGCAGTTTTGTTTCAAAGATCGAGTGAATTCTAAAAACACCTTTATAATTGAAATGGGGCAATTTTGACGAAGATATGGGCATTTATTTCAAGGTTGACTCTATTTAATGTTTGCCTTATATTTTCTATTTATCGAAGAATATCCCTTAATATCTTTCTTAGATGAGTCGGAAGTCAAATTATTTTAATGCAGTTTTTGTTCCAAAGATCGAGTGAATTCTAAAAACACCTTTATAATTGAAATGGGGCAATTTTAGACAAAGATATGGCCATTTATTTCAAGGTAGACCCTATTTAATGCTTTCCATATATTTTCTATTTATCGAAGAATATCCCTTAATATCTTTCTTAGATGAGTCGGAAGTCAAATTATTTTAATGCAGTTTTGTTTCAAAGATTGAGTGAATTCTAAAAACACAATTTATAATTGAAATGGGGCAATTTTAGATGAAGATATGGCCATTTATTTCAAGGTTGACTCTATTTAATGTTTGCCTTATATTTTCTATTAATCGAAGAATATCTCTTAATATCTTTCTTAGATGAGTCGGAGGTCAAATTATTTTAATGCAGTTTTGTTCCAAAGATTAATTGAATTCTAAAAACACCTTTATAATTGAAATGGGGCAATTTTAGACGAAGATATGGCCATTTATTTCAAGGTAGAGCCTATTTAATGCTTTCCATATATTTTCTATTTATCGAGGAATATCCCTTAATATCTTTCTTAGGTGAGCCGGAAGTCAAATTATTTTAATGCAGTTTTGTTTCAAAGATCGAGTAAATTCTAAAAACATCTTTATAATTGAAATGAGGCAATTTTTGACGAAGATATGGCCATTTATTTCAAGGTAGACCCTATTTAATGCTTTCCATATATTTTCTATTTATCGAAGAATATCCCTTAATATCTTTCTTAGGTGAGTCGGAAGTCAAATTATTTTAATGCAGTTTTGTTTCAAAGATCGAGTTAATTCTAAAAACACCTTTATAATTGAAATGGGGCAATTTTTGACGAAGATATGTCCATTTATTTCAAGGTAGACCCTATTAAATGCTTTCCATATATTTTCTATTTATCGAAGAATATTCCTTAATATCTTTCTTAGATGAGTCGGAAGTCAAATTATTTTAATGCAGTTTTGTTTCAAAGATCGAGCGAATTCTAAAAACATCTTTATAATTGAAATGAGGCAATTTTTGACGAAGATATGGCCATTTATTTTAAGGTAGACCCTATTTAATGCTTTCCATATATTTTCTATTTATCGAAGAATATCCCTTAATATCTTTCTTAGATGAGTCGGAAGTCAATTTATTTTAATGCAGTTTTGTTTCAAAGATCAGGTGAATTCCAAAAACACCTTTATAATTGAAATGGGGCAATTTTAGACAAAGATATGGCCATTTATTTCAAGGTTGACCCTATTGAATGTTTGGCTTATATTTTCTATTAATCAAAGAATATCCCTTAATATCTTTCTTAGATGAGTCGGAAGTCAAATTATTTTAATGCAGTTTTGTTTCGAAGATCAAGTGAATTCTAAAAACACCTGTATAATTGAAATGGGGCAATTTTAGACGAAGATATGGCCATTTATTTCAAGGTAGAGCCTATTTAATGCTTTCCATATATTTTCTATTTATCGAAGAATATCCCTTAATATCTTTCTTAGATGAGTCGGAAGTCAAATTATTTTAATGCAGTTTTGTTCCAAAGATCGAGTGAATTCTGAAAACATCTTTGTAATTGAAATGGGGCAATTTTAGACGAAGATATGGCCATTTATTTCAAGGTAGAGCCTATTTATTGCTTTCCATATATTTTCTATTTATCGAAGAATATCCCTTAATATCTTTCTTAGATGAGTCGGAAGTCAAATTATTTTAATGCAGTTTTGTTCCAAAGATCGAGCGAATTCTAAAAACATCTTTATAATTGAAATGAGGCAATTTTTGACGAAGATATGACCATTTATTTCAAGGTAGACCCTATTTAATGCTTTCCATATATTTTCTATTTATCGAATATCCCTTAATATCTTTCTTAGATGAGTCGGAAGTCAAATTATTTTAATGCAGTTTTGTTCCAAAGATCGAGTGAATTCTAAAAACACCTTTATAATTGAAATGGGGCAATTTTAGACGAAGATATGGCCATTTATTTCAAGGTTGACCATATTTAATGTTTGGCTTATATTTTCTATTAATCAAAGAATATCCCATAATATCTTTCTTAGATAAGTCGGAAGTCAAATTATTTTAACGCAGTTTTGTTTCGAAGATCAAGTGAATTCTAAAAACACCTTTATAATTGAAATCGGGCAATTTTTGACGAAGATATGGCCATTTATTTCAAGGTAGAGCCTATTTAATGCTTTCCATATATTTTATATTTATCGAAGAATATCCCTTAATATCTTTCTTAGATGAGTTGGAAGTCAAATTATTTTAATGCAGTTTTGTTTCAAAGATCGAGTGAATTCTAAAAACATCTTTATAATTTAAATGGGGCAATTTTAGACGAAGATATGGCCATTTATTTCAAGGTAGACCCTATTTAATGCTTTCCATTAATTTTCTATTTATCGAAGAATATCCCTTAATATCTTTCTTAGATGAGTCGGAAGTCAAATTATTTTAATGCAGTTTTGTTTCAAAGATCGAGTGAATTCTAAAAACACCTTTATAATTGAAATGGGGCAATTTTTGACGAAGATATGACCATTTATTTCAAGGTTGACTCTATTTAATGTTTGCCTTATATTTTCTATTTATCGAAGAATATCCCTCAATATCTTTCTTAGATGAGTCGGAAGTCAAATTATTTTAATGCAGTTTTGTTCCAAAGATCGGGTGAATTCTAAAAACACCTTTATAATTGAAATGGGGCAATTTTAGACGAAGATATGGCCATTTATTTCAAGGTAGACCCTATTTAATGCTTTCCATATATTTTCTATTAATCGAAGAATATCTCTTAATATCTTTCTTAGATGAGTCGGAGGTCAAATTATTTTAATGCAGTTTTGTTTCAAAGATTGAGTGAATTCTTAAAACACAATTTATAATTGAAATGGGGCAATTTTAGACGAAGATATGGCCATTTATTTCAAGGTAGAGCCTATTTAATGCTTTCCATATATTTTCTATTTATCGAAGAATATCCCTTAATATCTTTCTTAGATGAGTCGGAAGTCAAATTATTTTAATGCAGTTTTGTTCCAAAGATCGAGTGAATTCTAAAAACATCTTTGTAATTGAAATGGGGCAATTTTAGACGAAGATATGGCCATTTATTTCAAGGTAGACCCTATTTATTGCTTTCCATATATTTTCTATTTATCGAAGAATATCCCTTAATATCTTTCTTAGATGAGTCGGAAGTCAAATTATTTTAATGCAGTTTTGTTCCAAAGACCGAGCGAATTCTAAAAACATCTTTATAATTGAAATGAGGCAATTTTTGACGAAGATATGACCATTTATTTCAAGGTAGACCCTATTTAATGCTTTCCATATATTTTCTATTTATCGAAGAATATCCCTTAATATCTTTCTTAGATGAGTCGGAAGTCAAATTATTTTAATTCAGTTTTGTTCCAAAGATCGAGTGAATTCTAAAAACACCTTTATAATTGAAATGGGGCAATTTTAGACGAAGATATGGCCATTTATTTCAAGGTTGACCATATTTAATGTTTGGCTTATATTTTCTATTAATCAAAGAATATCCCTTAATATCTTTCTTAGATAAGTCGGAAGTCAAATTATTTTAACGCAGTTTTGTTTCGAAGATCAAGTGAATTCTAAAAACACCTTTATAATTGAAATGGGGCAATTTTTGACGAAGATATGGCCATTTATTTCAAGGTAGAGCCTATTTAATGCTTTCCATATATTTTCTATTTATCGAAGAATATCCCTTAATATCTTTCTTAGATGAGTCGGAAGTCAAATTATTTTAATGCAGTTTTGTTTCGAAGATCGAGTGAATTCTAAAAACATCTTTATAATTGAAATGGGGCAATTTTAGACGAAGATATGGCCATTTATTTCAAGGTAGACCCTATTTAATGCTTTCCATATATTTTCTATTTATCGAAGAATATCCCTTAATATCTTTCTTAGATGAGTCGGAAGTCAAATTATTTTAATGCAGTTTTATTTCAAAGATCAAGTGAATTCTAAAAACACCTTTATAATTGAAATGGGGCAATTTTTGACGAAGATATGGGCATTTATTTCAAGGTTGACTCTATTTAATGTTTGCCTTATATTTTCTATTTATCGAAGAATATCCCTTAATATCTTTCTTAGATGAGTCGGAAGTCAAATTATTTTAATGCAGTTTTGTTCCAAAGATCGGGTGAATTCTAAAAACACCATTATAATTGAAATGGGGCAATTTTAGACGAAGATATGGCCATTTATTTCAAGGTAGACCCTATTTAATGCTTTCCATATATTTTCTATTAATCGAAGAATATCTCTTAATATCTTTCTTAGATGAGTCGGAGGTCAAATTATTTTAATGCAGTTTTGTTTCGAAGATCAAGTGAATTCTAAAAACACCTTTATAATTGAAATGGGGCAATTTTAGACGAAGATATGGCCATTTATTTCAAGGTAGAGCCTATTTAATGCTTTCCATATATTTTCTATTTATCGAAGAATATCCCTTTAATATCTTTCTTAGATGAGTCGGAAGTCAAATTATTTTAATGCAGTTTTGTTCCAAAGATCGAGTGAATTCTAAAAACATCTTTGTAATTGAAATGGGGCAATTTTAGACGAAGATATGGCCATTTATTTCAAGGTAGAGCCTATTTAATGCTTTCCATATATTTTCTATTTATCGAAGAATATTCCTTAATATCTTTCTTAGATGAGTCGGAAGTCAAACTATTTTAATGCAGTTTTGTTTCAAAGATCGAGCGAATTCTAAAAACATCTTTATAATTGAAATGAGGCAATTTTTGACGAAGATATGGCCATTTATTTCAAGGTAGACCCTATTTAATGCTTTCCATATATTTTCTATTTATCGAAGAATATCCCTTAATATCTTTCTTAGATGAGTCGGAAGTCAAATTATTTTAATTCAGTTTTGTTCCAAAGATCGAGTGAATTCTAAAAACACCTTTATAATTGAAATGGGGCAATTTTAGACGAAGATATGGCCATTTATTTCAAGGTTGACCATATTTAATGTTTGGCTTATATTTTCTATTAATCAAAGAATATCCCTTAATATCTTTCTTAGATAAGTCGGAAGTCAAATTATTTTAATGCAGTTTTGTTCCAAAGATCAAGTGAATTCTAAAAACACCTTTATAATTGAAATCGGGCAATTTTTGACGAAGATATGGCCATTTATTTCAAGGTAGACCCTATTTAATGCTTTCCATATATTTTCTATTTATCGAAGAATATCCCTTAATATCTTTCTTAGATGAGTCGGAAATCAAATTATTTTAATGCAGTTTTGTTTCGAAGATCGAGTGAATTCTAAAAACACCTTTATAATTGAAATGGGGCAATTTTAGACGAAGATATGGCCATTTATTTCAAGGTAGACCCTATTTAATGCTTTCCATATATTTTCTATTTATCGAAGAATATCCCTTAATATCTTTCTTAGATGAGTCGGAAGTCAAATTATTTTAATGCAGTTTTGTTTCAAAGATCGAGTGAATTCTAAAAACACCTTTATAATTGAAATGGGGCAATTTTTTGACGAAGATATGGGCATTTATTTCAAGGTTGACTCTATTTAATGTTTGCCTTATATTTTCTATTTATCGAAGAATATCCCTTAATATCTTTCTTAGATGAGTCGGAAGTCAAATTATTTTAATGCAGTTTTGTTCCAAAGATCGGGTGAATTCTAAAAACACCTTTATAATTGAAATGGGGCAATTTTAGACGAAGATATGGCCATTTATTTCAAGGTAGACCCTATTTAATGCTTTCCATATATTTTCTATTTATCGAAGAATATCCCTTAATATCTTTCTTAGATGAGTCGGAAGTCAAATTATTTTAATGCAGTTTTGTTTCAAAGATTGAGTGAATTCTTAAAACACAATTTATAATTGAAATGGGGCAATTTTAGACGAAGATATGGCCATTTATTTCAAGGTTGACTCTATTTAATGTTTGCCTTATATTTTCTATTAATCGAAGAATATCTCTTAATATCTTTCTTAGATGAGTCGGAGGTCAAATTATTTTAATGCAGTTTTGTTTCAAAGATTAATTGAATTCTAAAAACACCTTTATAATTGAAATGGGGCAATTTTAGACGAAGATATGGCCATTTATTTCAAGGTAGACCCTATTTAATGCTTTCCATATATTTTCTATTTATCGAAGAATATTCCCTTAATATCTTTCTTAGATGAGTCGGAAGTCAAATTATTTTAATGCAGTTTTGTTTCAAAGATCGAGCGAATTCTAAAAACATCTTTATAATTGAAATGAGGCAATTTTTGACGAAGATATGGCCATTTATTTCAAGGTAGACCCTATTTAATGCTTTCCATATGTTTTCTATTTATCGAAGAATATCCCTTAATATCTTTCTTAGGTGAGTCGGAAGTCAAATTATTTTAATGCAGTTTTGTTTCAAAGATCGAGTTAATTCTAAAAACATCTTCATAATTGAAATGGGGCAATTTTTGACGAAGATATGGCCATTTATTTCAAGGTAGACCCTATTTAATGCTTTCCATATATTTTCTATTTATCGAAGAATATTCCCTAATATCTTTCTTAGATGAGTCGGAAGTCAAATTATTTTAATGCAGTTTTGTTCCAAAGATCGAGCGAATTCTAAAAACATCTTTATAATTGAAATGAGGCAATTTTTGACGAAGATATGGCCATTTATTTTAAGGTAGACCCTATTTAATGCTCTCCATATATTTTCTATTTATCGAAGAATATCCCTTAATATCTTTCTTAGATGAGTCGGAAGACAAATTATTTTAATGCAGTTTTGTTCCAAAGATCGAGTAAATTCTAAAAACACCTTTATAATTGAAATTGGGCAATTTTAGACAAAGATATGGCCATTTATTTCAAGGTTGACCCTATTTAATGTTTGGCTTATATTTTCTATTAATCAAAGAATATCCCTTAATATCTTTCTTAGATGAGTCGGAAGTCAAATTATTTTAATGCAGTTTTGTTTCGAAGATCAAGTGAATTTAAAAACACCTTTATAATTGAAATGGGGCAATTTTAGACGAAGATATGGCCATTTATTTCAAGGTAGAGCCTATTTAATGCTTTCCATATATTTTCTATTTATCGAAGAATATCCCTTAATATCTTTCTTAGATGAGTCGGAAGTCAAATTATTTTAATGCAGTTTTGTTCCAAAGATTTATTTATTTATTGCTTTCCATATATTTTCTATTTATCAAAGAATATTCCTTAATATCTTACTTAGATGAGTCGGAAGTCAAATTATTTTAATGCAGTTTTGTTTCAAAGATCGAGCGAATGCTAAAAACATCTTTATAATTGAAATGAGGCAATTTTTGACGAAGATATGACCATTTATTTCAAGGTAGACCCTATTTAATGCTTTCCATATATTTTCTATTTATCGAAGAATATCCCTTAATATCTTTCTTAGATGAGTCGGAAGTCAAATTATTTTAATGCAGTTTTGTTTCAAAGATCAGGTGAATTCCAAAAACTCCTTTATAATAGAAATGGGGCAATTTTGACGAAGATATGGCCATTTATTTCAAGGTTGACCCTATTGAATGTTTGGCTTATATTTTCTATTAATCAAAGAATATCCCTTTAATATCTTTCTTAGATGAGTCGGAAGTCAAATTATTTTAACGCAGTTTTGTTTCAAAGATCAAGTGAATTCTAAAAACACCTTTATAATTGAAATCGGGCAATTTTAGACGAAGATATGGCCATTTATTTCAAGGTAGAGCCTATTTAATGCTTTCCATATATTTTCTATTTATCGAAGAATATCCCTTAATATCTTTCTTAGATGAGTCGGAAGTCAAATTATTTTAATGCAGTTTTGTTCCAAAGATCGAGTTAATTCTAAAAACACCTTTATAATTGAAATGGGGCAATTGTTGACGAAGATATGGCCATTTATTTCAAGGTAGACCCTATTTAATGCTTTCCATATATTTTCTATTTATCGAAGAATATCCCTTAATATCTTTCTTAGATGAGTCGGAAGTCAAATTATTTTAATGCAGTTTTATTTCAAAGATTAAGCGAATTCCAAAAACACATTTATAATTGAAGTGGGGCAATTTTTGACAAAGATATGGCTATTTATTTCAAGGTAGACCCTATTTAATGCTTTCCATATATTTTGTATTTATCGAAGAATATCCCCTAATATCTTTTTTAGATGAGTCGGAAGTCAAATTATTTTAATGCAGTTTTGTTCCAAAGATCGAGTGAATTCTAAAAACACCTTTATAATTGAAATGGGGCAATTTTTGACGAAGATATGGCCATTTATTTCAAGGTAGACCCTATTTAATGCTTTCCATATATTTTCTATTTATCGAAGAATATCCCTTAATATCTTTCTTAGATGAGTCGGAAGTCAAATTATTTTTAATGCAGTTTTATTTCAAAGATCAAGTGAATTCTAAAAACACCTTTATAATTGAAATGGGGCAATTTTTGACGAAGATATGGCCATTTATTTCAAGGTAGACCCTATTTAATGCTTTCCATATATTTTCTATTTATCGAAGAATATCCCTTAATATCTTTCTTAGATGAGTCGAAAGTCAAATTATTTTAATGCAGTTTGTTTTAAGGATTGAGTGAATTCTAAAAACACCTTTATAATTGTAATGGGGCAATTTTTGACGAAGATATGGCCATTTATTTCAAGGTAGACCCTATTTAATGCTTTCCATATATTTTCTATTTATCGAAGAATATCCCTTAATATCTTTCTTAGATGAGTCGGAAGTCAAATTATTTTAATGCAGTTTTATTCCAAAGATCAAGTGAATGCTAAAAACACCTTTATAAATGAAATGGGGCAATTTTTGACGAAGATATGGCCATTTATTTCAAGGTAGACCCTATTTAATGCTTTCCATATATTTTCTATTTATCGAAGAATATCCCTTAATATCTTTCTTAGATGAGTCGAAAGTCAAATTATTTTAATGCAGTTTGTTCCAAAAATTGAGTGAATTCTAAAATCACCTTTATAATTGAAATCGGGCAATTTTAGACGAAGATATGGCCATTTATTTCAAGGTAGAGCCTATTTAATGTTTGCCTTATATTTTCTATTTATCGAAGAATATCCCTTAATATCTTTCTTAGATGAGTCGGAAGTCAAATTATTTTAACGCAGTTTTGTTTCGAAGATCAAGTGAATTCTAAAAACACCTTTATAATTGAAATGGGGCAATTTTTGACGAAGATATGGCCATTTATTTCAAGGTAGACCCTATTTAATGCTTTCCATATATTTTCTATTTATCGAAGAATATCCCTTAATATCTTTCTTAGATGAGTCGGAAGTCAAATTATTTTAATGCAGTTTTATTTCAAAGATTAAGCGAATTCCAAAAACACATTTATAATTGAAGTGGGGCAATTTTTGACAAAGATATGGCTATTTATTTCAAGGTTGACCCTATTTAATGCTTTCCATATATTTTGTATTTATCGAAAGAATATCTCTTAATATCTTTCTTAGATGAGTCGGAAGTCAAATTATTTTAATGCAGTTTTGTTCCAAAGAATTGTAAAACACCTTTATAATTGAAATGGGGGCAATTTTTGACGAAGATATGGCCATTTATTTCAAGGTAGACCCTATTTAATGCTTTCCATATATTTCTATTATCGAAGAATATCCCTTAATATCTTCTTAGATGAGTCGGAAGTCAAATTATTTTTAATGCAGTTTTATTTCAAAGATCAAGTGAATTCTAAAAACACCTTTATAATTGAAATGGGGCAATTTTTGACGAAGATATGGCCATTTATTTCAAGGTAGACCCTATTTAATGCTTTCCATATATTTTCTATTTATCGAAGAATATCCCTTAATATCTTTCTTAGATGAGTCGAAAGTCAAATTATTTTAATGCAGTTTGTTTTAAGGATTGAGTGAATTCTAAAAACACCTTTATAATTGTAATGGGGCAATTTTTGACGAAGATATGGCCATTTATTTCAAGGTAGACCCTATTTAATGCTTTCCATATATTTTCTATTTATCGAAGAATATCCCTTAATATCTTTCTTAGATGAGTCGGAAGTCAAATTATTTTAATGCAGTTTTATTCCAAAGATCAAGTGAATGCTAAAAACACCTTTATAAATGAAATGGGGCAATTTTTGACGAAGATATGGCCATTTATTTCAAGGAAGACCCTATTTAATGCTTTCCATATATTTTCTATTTATCGAAGAATATCCCTTAATATCTTTCTTAGATGAGTCGGAAGTCAAATTCTTTTAATGCAGTTTTGTTCCAAAGATCAAGCGAATTCTAAAAACACCTTTATAATTGAAATGGGGCAATTTTTGACGAAGATATGGCCATTTATTTCAAGGTAGACCATATTTAATGCTTTCCATATATTTTCTATTTATCGAAGAATATCCCTTAATATCTTTCTTAGATGAGTCGGAAGTCAAATTATTTTAATGCAGTTTTGTTTCAAAGATTAAGCGAATTTCAAAAACACCTTTATAATTGAAGTGGGGCAATTTTTGACGAAGATATGGCTATTTATTTCAAGGTAGACCCTATTTAATGCTTTCCATATATTTTCTATTTATCGAAGAATATCCCTTAATATCTTTCTTAGATGAGTCGGAAGTCAAATTATTTTAATGCAGTTTTATTTCAAAGATTAAGCGAATTCCAAAAACACCTTTATAATTGAAGTGGGGCAATTTTTGACAAAGATATGGCTATTTATTTCAAGGTAGACCCTATTTAATGCTTTCCATATATTTTGTATTTATCGAAGAATATCCCTTAATATCTTTTTTAGATGAGTCGGAAGTCAAATTATTTTAATGCAGTTTTGTTCCAAAGATCGAGTGAATTCTAAAAACACCTTTATAATTGAAATGGGGCAATTTTTGACGAAGATATGGCCATTTATTTCAAGGTAGACCCTATTTAATGCTTTCCATATATTTTCTATTTATCGAAGAATATCCCTTAATATCTTTCTTAGATGAGTCGGAAGTCAAATTATTTTAATGCAGTTTTGTTTCAAAGATTGAGTGAATTCTTAAAACACAATTTATAATTGAAATGGGGCAATTTTAGACGAAGATATGGCCATTTATTTCAAGGTTGACTCTATTTAATGTTTGCCTTATATTTTCTATTTATCGAAGAATATCCCTTAATATCTTTCTTAGATGAGTCGGAAGTCAAATTATTTTAATGCAGTTTTGTTCCAAAGATCGGGCGAATTTTAAAAACGCCTTTATACTTGAAATGGGGCAATTTTAGACGAAGATATGACCATTTATTTCAAGGTAGACCCTATTTAATGCTTTCCATATATTTTCTATTTATCGAAGAATATCCCTTAATATCTTTCTTAGATGAGTCGGAAGTCAAATTATTTTAATGCAGTTTTGTTTCAAAGATTGAGTGAATTCTTAAAACACAATTTATAATTGAAATGGGGCAATTTTAGACGAAGATATGGCCATTTATTTCAAGGTTGACTCTATTTAATGTTTGCCTTATATTTTCTATTTATCGAAGAATATCCCTTAATATCTTTCTTAGATGAGTCGGAAGTCAAATTATTTTAATGCAGTTTTGTTTCAAAGATTAAGCGAATTCTAAAAACACCTTTATAATTGAAGTGGGGCAATTTTTGACGAAGATATGGCCATTTATTTCAAGGTAGACCCTATTTAATGCTTTCCATATATTTTCTATTTATCGAAATATCCCTTTAATATCTTTCTTAGATGAGTCGGAAGTCAAATTATTTTAATGCAGTTTTGTTCCCAAAGATCAAGTGAATTCTAAAAACACCTTTTATAATTGAAATTGGGCAATTTTTGACGAAGATATGGCCATTTATTTCAAGGTAGACCCTATTTAATGCTTTCCATATATTTTCTATTTATCGAAGAATATCCCTTAATATCTTTCTTAGATGAGTCGGAAGTCAAATTATTTTAATGCAGTTTTGTTCCAAAGATTAAGTGAATTCTAAAA
This sequence comes from Drosophila grimshawi, assembly GCF_018153295.1. NCBI lineage: Eukaryota > Metazoa > Arthropoda > Insecta > Diptera > Drosophilidae > Drosophila > Drosophila grimshawi. The sequence goes on from NW_025062850.1 coordinate 31,480, forward strand.
ACACCTTTATAATTGAAATGGGGCAATTTTTGACGAAGATATGGCCATTTATTTCAAGGTAGATCCTATTTAATACTTTCCATATATTTTCTATTTATCGAAGAATATCCCTTAATATCTTTCTTAGGTGAGTCGGAAGTCAAATTATTTTAATGCAGTTTGTTTTAAGGATTGAGTGAATTCTAAAAACACCTTTATAATTGTAATGGGGCAATTTTTGACGAAGATATGGCCATTTATTTCAAGGTAGACCCTATTTAATGCTTTCCATATATTTTCTATTTATCGAAGAATATCCCTTAATATCTTTCTTAGATGAGTCGGAAGTCAAATTATTTTAATGCAGTTTTGTTCCAAAGATCAAGTGAATTCTAAAAACACCATTATAGTTTAAATATGGCAATTTTTGACGAAGATATGGCCATTTATTTCAAGGTAGACCCTATTTAATGCTTTCCATATATTTTCTATTTATCGAAGAATATCCCTTAATATCTTTTTAGATGAGTCGGAAGTCAAATTATTTTAATGCAGTTTTGTTTCAAAGATTAAGCGAATTCTGAAAACACCTTTATAATTGAAGTGGGGCAATTTTTGACGAAGATATGGCCATTTATTTCAAGGTAGACCCTATTTAATGCTTTCCGTATATTTTCTATTTATCGAATATCCCTTAATATCTTTCTTAGATGAGTCGGAAGTCAAATTATTTTAATGCAGTTTTGTTCCAAAGATCAAGTGAATTCTAAAAACACCTTTATAATTGAAATGGGGCAATTTTTGACGAAGATATGGCCATTTATTTCAAGGTAGACCCTATTTAATGCTATCCGTATATTTTCTATTTATCGAATATCCCTTAATATCTTTCTTAGATGAGTCGGAAGTCAAATTATTTTAATGCAGTTTTGTTCCAAAGATCAAGTGAATTCTAAAAACACCTTTATAATTGAAATGGGGCAAATTTTGACGAAGATATGGGCCATTTATTTCAAGGTTGACTCTATTTACTGCTTTCCGTTATATTTTCTATTAATCGAAGAATATCTCTTAATATCTTTTCTTAGATGAAGTCGGAAGTCAAATTATTTTAATGCAGTTTTGTTCCAAAGATCAAGTGAATTCTAAAAACACCTTTATAATTGAAATGGGGCAATTTTAGACGAAGATATGGCCATTTATTTCAAGCTAGACCCTATTTAATGCTTTCCATATATTTTCTATTTATCGAAGAATATCCCTTAATATCTTTCTTAGATGAGTCGAAAGTCAAATTATTTTAATGCAGTTTTGTTCCAAAGATCGAGTGAATTCTAAAAACACCTTTATAATTGAAATGAGGCAATTTTTGACGAAGATATGGCCATTTATTTCAAGGTAGACCCTATTTAATGCTTTCCATATATTTTCTATTTATCGAAGAATATCCCTTAATATCTTTCTTAGATGAGTCGGAAGTCAAATTATTTTAATGCAGTTTTATTCCAAAGATCAAGTGAATGCTAAAAACACCTTTATAAATGAAATGGGGCAATTTTTGACGAAGATATGGCCATTTATTTCAAGGTAGACCCTATTTAATGCTTTCCATATATTTTCTATTTATCGAAGAATATCCCTTAATATCTTTTTTAGATGAGTCGGAAGTCAAATTCTTTTAATGCAGTTTTGTTCCAAAGATCAAGTGAATTCTAAAAACACCTTTATAATTGAAATGGGGCAATTTTTGACGAAGATATGGCCATTTATTTCAAGGTAGACCCTATTTAATGCTTTCCATATATTTTCTATTTATCGAAGAATATCCCTTAATATCTTTCTTAGATGAGTCGGAAGTCAAATTATTTTAATGCAGTTTTGTTTCAAAGATTAAGCGAATTTCAAAAACACCTTTATAATTGAAGTGGGGCAATTTTTGACGAAGATATGGCTATTTATTTCAAGGTAGACCCTATTTAATGCTTTCCATATATTTTCTATTTATCGAAGAATATCCCTTAATATCTTTCTTAGATGAGTCGGAAGTCAAATTATTTTAATGCAGTTTTGTTCCAAAGATCAAGTGAATTTTTAAAACACCTTTATAATTGAAATGGGGCAATTTTTGACGAAGATATGGCCATTTATTTCAAGGTAGACCCTATTTAATGCTTTCCATATATTTTCTATTTATCGAAGAATATCCCTTAATATCTTTCTTAGATGAGTCGGAAGTCAAATTATTTTAATGCAGTTTTATTTCAAAGATTAAGCGAATTCCAAAAACACATTTATAATTGTAATGGGGCAATTTTTGACGAAGATATGGCCATTTATTTCAAGGTAGACCCTATTTAATGCTTTCCATATATTTTCTATTTATCGAAGAATATCCCTTAATATCTTTCTTAGATGAGTCGGAAGTCAAATTATTTTAATGCAGTTTTATTTCAAAGATTAAGCGAATTCCAAAAACACATTTATAATTGAAGTGGGGCAATTTTTGACAAAGATATGGCTATTTATTTCAAGGTAGACCCTATTTAATGCTTTCCATATATTTTGTATTTATCGAAGAATATCCCTTAATATCTTTTTTAGATGAGTCGGAAGTCAAATTATTTTAATGCAGTTTTGTTCCAAAGATCGAGTGAATTCTAAAAACACCTTTATAATTGAAATGGGGCAATTTTTGACGAAGATATGGCCATTTATTTCAAGGTAGACCCTATTTAATGCTTTCCATATATTTTCTATTTATCGAAGAATATCCCTTAATATCTTTCTTAGATGAGTCGGAAGTCAAATTATTTTAATGCAGTTTTGTTTCAAAGATTGAGTGAATTCTTAAAACACAATTTATAATTGAAATGGGGCAATTTTAGACGAAGATATGGCCATTTATTTCAAGGTTGACTCTATTTAATGTTTGCCTTATATTTTCTATTTATCGAAGAATATCCCTTAATATCTTTCTTAGATGAGTCGGAAGTCAAATTATTTTAATGCAGTTTTGTTCCAAAGATCGAGCGAATTCTAAAAACACCTTTATACTTGAAATGGGGCAATTTTTGACGAAGATATGACCATTTATTTCAAGGTAGACCCTATTTAATGCTTTCCATATATTTTCTATTTATCAAAGAATATCCCTTAATATCTTTCTTAGATGAGTCGGAAGTCAAATTATTTTAATGCAGTTTTGTTTCAAAGATTGAGTGAATTCTTAAAACACAATTTATAATTGAAATGGGGCAATTTTAGACGAAGATATGGCCATTTATTTCAAGGTTGACTCTATTTAATGTTTGCCTTATATTTTCTATTTATCGAAGAATATCCCTTAATATCTTTGTTAGATGAGTCGGAAGTCAAATTATTTTAATGCAGTTTTGTTTCAAAGATCAAGCGAATTCTGAAAACACCTTTATAATTGAAGTGGGGCAATTTTTGACGAAGATATGGCCATTTATTTCAAGGTAGACCCTATTTAATGCTTTCCATATATTTTCTATTTATCGAATATCCCTTAATATCTTTCTTAGATGAGTCGGAAGTCAAATTATTTTAATGCAGTTTTGTTCCAAAGATCAAGTGAATTCTAAAAACACCTTTATAATTGAAATTGGGCAATTTTTGACGAAGATATGGCCATTTATTTCAAGGTAGAGTCTATTTAATGCTTTCCATATATTTTCTATTTATCGAAGAATATCCCTTAATATCTTTCTTAGATGAGTCGGAAGTCAAATTATTTTAATGCAGTTTTGTTCCAAAGATTAAGTGAATTCTAAAAACACCTTTATAATTGAAATGGGGCAATTTTTGACGAAGATATGGCCATTTATTTCAAGGTAGATCCTATTTAATGCTTTCCATATATTTTCTATTTATCGAAGAATATCCCTTAATATCTTTCTTAGGTGAGTCGGAAGTCAAATTATTTTAATGCAGTTTGTTTTAAGGATTAAGTGAATTCTAAAAACACCTTTATAATTGTAATGGGGCAATTTTTGACGAAGATATGGCCATTTATTTCAAGGTAGACCCTATTTAATGCTTTCCATATATTTTATATTTATCGAAGAATATCCCTTAATATCTTTCTTAGATGAGTCGGAAGTCAAATTATTTTAATGCAGTTTTGTTCCAAAGATCAAGTGAATTCTAAAAACACCATTATAGTTTAAATATGGCAATTTTTGACGAAGATATGGCCATTTATTTCAAGGTAGACCCTATTTAATGCTTTCCATATATTTTCTATTTATCGAAGAATATCCCTTAATATCTTTTTTAGATGAGTCGGAAGTCAAATTATTTTAATGCAGTTTTGTTTCAAAGATTAAGCGAATTCTGAAAACACCTTTTATAATTGAAGTGGGGCAATTTTTGACGAAGATATGGCCATTTATTTCAAGGTAGACCCTATTTAATGCTTTCCGTATATTTTCTATTTATCGAATATCCCTTAATATCTTTCTTAGATGAGTCGGAAGTCAAATTATTTTAATGCAGTTTTGTTCCAAAGATCAAGTGAATTCTAAAAACACCTTTATAATTGAAATGGGGCAATTTTTGACGAAGATATGGCCATTTATTTCAAGGTAGACCCTATTTAATGCTATCCGTATATTTTCTATTTATCGAATATCCCTTAATATCTTTCTTAGATGAGTCGGAAGTCAAATTATTTTAATGCAGTTTTGTTCCAAAGATCGAGTGAATTCTAAAAACACCTTTATAATTGAAATGGGGCAAATTTTGACGAAGATATGGGCCATTTATTTCAAGGTTGACTCTATTTACTGCTTTCCGTTATATTTTCTATTAATCGAAGAATATCTCTTAATATCTTTCTTAGATGAGTCGGAAGTCAAATTATTTTAATGCAGTTTTGTTCCAAAGATCGAGTGAATTCTAAAAACACCTTTAAAATTGAAATGGGGCAATTTTTGACGAAGATATGGCCATTTATTTCAAGCCAGACCCTATTTAATGCTTTCCATATATTTTCTATTTATCGAAGAATATCCCTTAATATCTTTCTTAGATGAGTCGGAAGTCAAATTATTTTAATGCGGTTTTGTTCCAAAGATTGAGTGAATTCTAAAAACACCTTTATAATTGAAATGAGGCAATTTTTGACGAAGATATGGCCATTTATTTCAAGGTAGACCCTATTTAATGCTTTCCATATATTTTCTATTTATCGAAGAATATCCCTTAATATCTTTCTTAGATGAGTCGGAAGTCAAATTATTTTAACGCAGTTTTGTTTCGAAGATCAAGTGAATTCTAAAAACACCTTTATAATTGAAATCGGGCAATTTTAGACGAAGATATGGCCATTTATTTCAAGGTAGAGCCTATTTAATGCTTTCCATATATTTTCTATTCATCGAAGAATATCCCTTAATATCTTTCTTAGATGAGTCGGAAGTCAAATTATTTTAATGCAGTTTTGTTTCAAAGATCGAGTGAATTCTAAAAACACCTTTATAATTGAAATGGGGCAATTTTTGACGAAGATATGGGCATTTATTTCAAGGTTGACTCTATTTAATGTTTGCCTTATATTTTCTATTTATCGAAGAATATCCCTTAATATCTTTCTTAGATGAGTCGGAAGTCAAATTATTTTAATGCAGTTTTGTTCCAAAGATCGAGTGAATTCTAAAAACACCTTTATAATTGAAATGGGGCAATTTTAGACGAAGATATGGCCATTTATTTCAAGGTAGACCCTATTTAATGCTTTCCATATATTTTCTATTTATCGAAGAATATCCCTTAATATCTTTCTTAGATGAGTCGGAAGTCAAATTATTTTAATGCAGTTTTGTTTCAAAGATTGAGTGAATTCTAAAAACACAATTTATAATTGAAATGGGGCAATTTTAGATGAAGATATGGCCATTTATTTCAAGGTTGACTCTATTTAATGTTTGCCTTATATTTTCTATTAATCGAAGAATATCTCTTAATATCTTTCTTAGATGAGTCGGAGGTCAAATTATTTTAATGCAGTTTTGTTCCAAAGATTAATTGAATTCTAAAAACACCTTTATAATTGAAATGGGGCAATTTAAGACGAAGATATGGCCATTTATTTCAAGGTAGAGCCTATTTAATGCTTTCCATATATTTTCTATTTATCGAGGAATATCCCTTAATATCTTTCTTAGGTGAGCCGGAAGTCAAATTATTTTAATGCAGTTTTGTTTCAAAGATCGAGTAAATTCTAAAAACATCTTTATAATTGAAATGAGGCAATTTTTGACGAAGATATGGCCATTTATTTCAAGGTAGACCCTATTTAATGCTTTGCATATATTTTCTATTTATCGAAGAATATCCCTTAATATCTTTCTTAGGTGAGTCGGAAGTCAAATTATTTTAATGCAGTTTTGTTTCAAAGATCGAGTTAATTCTAAAAAACACCTTTATAATTGAAATGGGGCAATTTTAGACGAAGATATGGCCATTTATTTCAAGGTAGAGCCTATTTAATGCTTTCCATATATTTTCTATTTATCGAAGAATATCCCTTAATATCTTTCTTAGATGAGTCGGAAGTCAAATTATTTTAATGCAGTTTTGTTCCAAAGATCGAGTGAATTCTGAAAACATCTTTGTAATTGAAATGGGGCAATTTTTGACGAAGATATGACCATTTATTTCAAGGTAGACCCTATTTAATGCTTTCCATATATTTTCTATTTATCGAAGAATATCCCTTAATATCTTTCTTAGATGAGTCGGAAGTCAAATTATTTTAATTCAGTTTTGTTCCAAAGATCGAGTGAATTCTAAAAACACCTTTATAATTGAAATGGGGCAATTTTAGACGAAGATATGGCCATTTATTTCAAGGTTGACCATATTTAATGTTTGGCTTATATTTTCTATTAATCAAAGAATATCCCATAATATCTTTCTTAGATAAGTCGGAAGTCAAATTATTTTAACGCAGTTTTGTTTCGAAGATCAAGCGAATTCTAAAAACACCTTTATAATTGAAATCGGGCAATTTTTGACGAAGATATGGCCATTTATTTCAAGGTAGAGCCTATTTAATGTTTGCCTTATATTTTATATTTATCGAAGAATATCCCTTAATATCTTTCTTAGATGAGTTGGAAGTCAAATTATTTTAATGCAGTTTTGTTTCAAAGATCGAGTGAATTCTAAAAACATCTTTATAATTTAAATGGGGCAATTTTAGACGAAGATATGGCCATTTATTTCAAGGTAGACCCTATTTAATGCTTTCCATTAATTTTCTATTTATCGAAGAATATCCCTTAATATCTTTCTTAGATGAGTCGGAAGTCAAATTATTTTAATGCAGTTTTGTTTCAAAGATCGAGTGAATTCTAAAAACACCTTTATAATTAAAATGGGGCAATTTTTGACGAAGATATGGCCATTTATTTCAAGGTTGACTCTATTTAATGTTTGCCTTATATTTTCTATTTATCGAAGAATATCCCTCAATATCTTTCTTAGATGAGTCGGAAGTCAAATTATTTTAATGCAGTTTTGTTCCAAAGATCGGGTGAATTCTAAAAACACCTTTATAATTGAAATGGGGCAATTTTAGACGAAGATATGGCCATTTATTTCAAGGTAGACCCTATTTAATGCTTTCCATATATTTTCTATTTATCGAAGAATATCCCTTAATATCTTTCTTAGATGAGTCGGAAGTCAAATTATTTTAATGCAGTTTTGTTTCAAAGATTGAGTGAATTCTTAAAACACAATTTATAATTGAAATGGGGCAATTTTTGACGAAGATATGGCCATTTATTTCAAGGTTGACTCTATTTAATGTTTGCCTTATATTTTCTATTAATCGAAGAATATCGCTTAATATCTTTCTTAGATGAGTCGGAGGTCAAATTATTTTAATTCAGTTTTGTTCCAAAGATCGAGTGAATTCTAAAAACACCTTTATAATTGAAATGGGGCAATTTTAGACGAAGATATGGCCATTTATTTCAAGGTTGACCATATTTAATGTTTGGCTTATATTTTCTATTAATCAAAGAATATCCCTTAATATCTTTCTTAGATAAGTCGGAAGTCAAATTATTTTAACGCAGTTTTGTTTCGAAGATCAAGTGAATTCTAAAAACACCTTTATAATTGAAATCGGGCAATTTTTGACGAAGATATGGCCATTTATTTCAAGGTAGAGCCTATTTAATGCTTTCCATATATTTTCTATTTATCGAAGAATATCCCTTAATATCTTTCTTAGATGAGTCGGAAATCAAATTATTTTAATGCAGTTTTGTTTCGAAGATCGAGTGAATTCTAAAAACATCTTTATAATTGAAATGGGGCAATTTTAGACGAAGATATGGCCATTTATTTCAAGGTAGACCCTATTTAATGTTTTCCATATATTTTCTATTTATCGAAGAATATCCCTTAATATCTTTCTTAGATGAGTCGGAAGTCAAATTATTTTAATGCAGTTTTGTTTCAAAGATCGAGTGAATTCTAAAAACACCTTTATAATTGAAATGGGGCAATTTTTGACGAAGATATGGGCATTTATTTCAAGGTTGACTCTATTTAATGTTTGCCTTATATTTTCTATTTATCGAAGAATATCCCTTAATATCTTTCTTAGATGAGTCGGAAGTCAAATTATTTTAATGCAGTTTTGTTTCAAAGATCGAGTGAATTCTAAAAACATCTTTGTAATTGAAATGGGGCAATTTTAGACGAAGATATGGCCATTTATTTCAAGGTAGAGCCTATTTATTGCTTTCCATATATTTTCTATTTATCGAAGAATATCCCTTAATATCTTTCTTAGATGAGTCGGAAGTCAAATTATTTTAATGCAGTTTTGTTCCAAAGATTGAGTGAATTCTAAAAACACAATTTATAATTGAAATGGGGCAATTTTAGACGAAGATATGGCCATTTATTTCAAGGTTGACTCTATTTAATGTTTGCCTTATATTTTCTATTAATCGAAGAATATCTCTTAATATCTTTCTTAGATGAGTCGGAGGTCAAATTATTTTAATGCAGTTTTGTTTCAAAGATTAATTGAATTCCAAAAACACCTTTATAATTGAAATGGGGCAATTTTAGACGAAGATATGGCCATTTATTTCAAGGTAGACCCTATTTAATGCTTTCCATATATTTTCTATTTATCGAAGAATATTCCCTAATATCTTTCTTAGATGAGTCGGAAGTCAAATTATTTTAATGCAGTTTTGTTCCAAAGATCGAGCGAATTCTAAAAACATCTTTATAATTGAAATGAGGCAATTTTTGACGAAGATATGGCCATTTATTTCAAGGTAGACCCTATTTAATGCTTTCCATATGTTTTCTATTTATCGAAGAATATCCCTTAATATCTTTCTTAGGTGAGTCGAAAGTCAAATTATTTTAATGCAGTTTTTGTTTCAAAGATCGAGTAAATTCTAAAAACATCTTCATAATTGAAATGGGGCAATTTTTGACGAAGATATGGCCATTTATTTCAAGGTAGACCCTATTTAATGCTTTCCATATATTTTCTATTTATCGAAGAATATTCCCTAATATCTTTCTTAGATGAGTCGGAAGTCAAATTATTTTAATGCAGTTTTGTTTCAAAGATCGAGCGAATTCTAAAATTATCTTTATAATTGAAATGAGGCAATTTTTGACGAAGATATGGCCATTTATTTTAAGGTAGACCCTATTTAATGCTCTCCATATATTTTCTATTTATCGAAGAATATCCCTTAATATCTTTCTTAGATGAGTCGGAAGACAAATTATTTTAATGCAGTTTTGTTCCAAAGATCGAGTAAATTCTAAAAACACCTTTATAATTGAAATGGGGCAATTTTAGACAAAGATATGGCCATTCTTTTCAAGGTTGACCCTATTGAATGTTTGGCTTATATTTTCTATTAATCAAAGAATATCCCTTAATATCTTTCTTAGATGAGTCGGAAGTCAAATTATTTTAATGCAGTTTTGTTTCGAAGATCAAGTGAATTCTAAAAACACCTTTATAATTGAAATGAGGCAATTTTTGACGAAGATATGGGCATTTATTTCAAGGTTGACTCTATTTAATGTTTGCCTCATATTTTCTATTTATCGAAGAATATCCCTTAATATCTTTCTTAGATGAGTCGGAAGTCAAATTATTTTAATGCAGTTTTGTTTCAAAGATCGAGTGAATTCTAAAAACACCTTTATAATTGAAATGGGGCAATTTTAGACGAAGATATGGCCATTTATTTCAAGGTAGACCCTATTTAATGCTTTCCATATATTTTCTATTTATCGAAGAATATCCCTTAATATCTTTCTTAGATGAGTCGGAAGACAAATTATTTTAATGCAGTTTTGTTTCAAAGATTCAGTGAATTCTAAAAACACAATTTATAATTGAAATGGGGCAATTTTAGACGAAGATATGGCCATTTATTTCAAGGTTGACTCTATTTAATGTTTGCCTTATATTTTCTATTAATCGAAGAATATCTCTTAATATCTTTCTTAGATGAGTCGGAGGTCAAATTATTTTAATGCAGTTTTGTTCCAAAGATTAATTGAATTCTAAAAACACCTTTATAATTGAAATGGGGCAATTTTAGACGAAGATATGGCCATTTATTTCAAGGTAGAGCCTATTTAATGCTTTCCATATATTTTCTATTTATCGAAGAATATCCCTTAATATCTTTCTTAGGTGAGTCGGAAGTCAAATTATTTTAATGCAGTTTTGTTCCAAAGATCGAGTAAATTCTAAAAACATCTTTATAATTGAAATGAGGCAATTTTTGACGAAGATATGGCCATTTATTTCAAGGTAGACCCTATTTAATGCTTTCCATATATTTTCTATTTATCGAAGAATATCCCTTAATATCTTTCTTAGGTGAGTCGGAAGTCAAATTATTTTAATGCAGTTTTGTTCCAAAGATCAAGTGAATTCTAAAAACACCTTTATAATTGAAATGGGGCAATTTTTGACGAAGATATGGCCATTTATTTCAAGGTAGACCCTATTTAATGCTTTCCATATATTTTCTACTTATCGAAGAATATCCCTTAATATCTTTCTTAGATGAGTCGGAAGTCAAATTATTTTAATGCAGTTTTGTTCCAAAGATCGAGTGAATTCTAAAAACACCTTTATAATTGAAATGGGGCAATTTTTGACGAAGATATGGCCATTTATTTTAAGGTAGACCCTATTTAATGCTTTCCATATATTTTCTATTTATCGAAGAATATCCCTTAATATCTTTCTTAGATGAGTCGGAAGTCAAGTTATTTTAATGCAGTTTTGTTTCAAAGATTAGGCGAATTCTAAAAACACCTTTATAATTGAAATGGGGCAATTTTAGACAAAGATATGGCTATTTTTTCAAGGTTGACCCTATTGAATGTTTGGCTTATATTTTCTATTAATCAAAGAATATCCCTTAATATCTTTTCTTAGATGAGTCGGAAGTCAAATTCTTTTAATGCAGTTTTGTTTCGAAGATCAAGTGAATTCTAAAAACACCCTTTATAATTGAAATGGGGCAATTTTAGACGAAGATATGGCCATTTATTTCAAGGTAGAGCCTATTTAATGCTTTCCATATATTTTCTATTTATCGAAGAATATCCTTAATATCTTTCTTAGATGAGTCGGAAGTCAAATTATTTTAATGCAGTTTTGGTTCCAAAGATTTATTTATTTATTGCTTTCCATATATTTTCTATTTATCAAAGAATATTCCTTAATATCTTTCTTAGATGAGTCGGAAGTCAAATTATTTTAATGCAGTTTTGTTTCAAAGATCGAGCGAATGCTAAAAACATCTTTATAATTGAAATGAGGCAATTTTTGACGAAGATATGACCATTTATTTCAAGGTAGACCCTATTTAATGCTTTCCATATATTTTCTATTTATCGAAGAATATCCCTTAATATCTTTCTTAGATGAGTCGAAAGTCAAATTATTTTAATGCAGTTTTGTTTCAAAGATCGGGTGAATTCCAAAAATACCTTTATAATTGACATGGGGCAATTTTAGACAAAGATATGGCCATTTATTTCAAGGTTGACCCTATTGAATGTTTGGCTTTTATTTTCAATTAATCAAAGAATATCCCTTAATATCTTTCTTAGATGAGTCGGAAGTCAAATTATTTTAACGCAGTTTTGTTTCGAAGATCAAGTGAATTCTAAAAACACCTTTATAATTGAAATCGGGCAATTTTAGACGAAGATATGGCCATTTATTTCAAGGTAGACCCTATTTAATGCTTTCCATATATTTTCTATTTATCGAAGAATATCCCTTAATATCTTTCTTAGATGAGTCGGAAGTCAAATTATTTTAATGCAGTTTTGTTTCAAAGATCGGGTGAATTCCAAAAACACCTTTATAATTGAAATGGGGCAATTTTAGACAAAGATATGGCCATTTATTTCAAGGTTGACCCTATTGAATGTTTGGCTTATATTTTCTATTAATCAAAGAGTATTCCTTAATATCTTTCTTAGATGAGTCGGAAGTCAAATTATTTTAATGCAGTTTTGTTTCGAATATCAAGTGAATTCTAAAAACACCTTTATAATTGAAATGGGGCAATTTTAGACGAAGATATGGCCATTTATTTCAAGGTAGAGCCTATTTAATGCTTTCCATATATTTTCTATTTATCGAAGAATATCCCTTAATATCTTTCTTAGATGAGTCGGAAGTCAAATTATTTTAATGCAGTTTTGTTCCAAAGATCGAGTGAATTCTAAAAACACCTTTATAATTGAAATCGGGCAATTTTTGACGAAGATATGGGCATTTATTTCAAGGTTGTACCCTATTTAATGTTTGCCTTATATTTTCTATTTATCGAAGAATATCCCTTAATATCTTTCTTAGATGAGTCGGAAGTCAAATTATTTTAATGCAGTTTTGTTCCAAAGATCGAGTGAATTCTAAAAACACCTTTATAATTGAAATGAGGCAATTTTTGACGAAGATATGGCCATTTATTTCAAGGTAGACCCTATTTAATGCTTTCCATATATTTTCTGTTAATCAAGAATATCCCTTAATATCTTTCTTAGATGAGTCGGAAGTCAAATTATTTTAATGCAGTTTGTTTCAAAGATCGAGTGAATTCTAAAAACATCTTTATAATTGAAATGGGGCAATTTTTGACGAAGATATGGCCATTTATTTCAAGGTAGACCCTATTTAATGCTTTCCATATATTTTCCATTTATCGAAGAATATTCCTTAATATCTTTCTTAGATGGGTCGAAGTCAAATTATTTTAATGCAGTTTTGTTTCAAAGATCGAGCGAATTCTAAAAACATCTTTATAATTGAAATGAGACAATTTTTGACGAAGATATGGCCATTTATTTAAGGTAGACCCTATTTAATGCTTTCCATATATTTTCTATTTATCGAAGAATATCCCTTAATATCTTTCTTAGATGAGTCGGAAGTCAAATTATTTTAATGCAGTTTTGTTTCAAAAGATCAGGTGAATTCCAAAAACACCTTTATAATTGAAATGGGGCAATTTTAGACAAAGATATGGCCATTTATTTCAAGGTTGACCCTATTGAATGTTTGGCTTATATTTTCTATTAATCAAAGAATATCCCTTAATATCTTTCTTAGATGAGTCGGAAGTCAAATTATTTTAATGCAGTTTTGTTTCGAAGATCAAGTGAATTCTAAAAAACACCTTTATAATTGAAATGGGGCAATTTTAGACGAAGATATGGCCATTTATTTCAAGGTATACCCTATTTAATGCTTTCCATATATTTTCTATTTATCGAAGAATATTCCTTAATATCTTTCTTAGATGAGTCGGAAGTCAAATTATTTTAATGCAGTTTTGTTTCAAAAAGATTCAGTGAATTCTAAAAACACAATTTATAATTGAAATGGGGCAATTTTAGACGAAGATATGGCCATTTATTTCAAGGTTGACTCTATTTAATGTTTGCCTTATATTTTCTATTAATCGAAGAATATCTCTTAATATCTTTCTTAGATGAGTCGGAGGTCAAATTATTTTAATGCAGTTTTGTTCCAAAGATTAATTGAATTCTAAAAACACCTTTATAATTGAAATGGGGCAATTTTAGACGAAGATATGGCCATTTATTTCAAGGTAGAGCCTATTTAATGCTTTCCATATATTTTCTATTTATCGAAGAATATCCCTTAATATCTTTCTTAGGTAAGTCGGAAGTCAACTCATTTTAATGCAGTTTTGTTCCAAAGATCGAGTAAATTCTAAAAACATCTTTTATAATTGAAATGAGGCAATTTTTGACGAAGATATGGCCATTTATTTCCAAGGTAGACCCTATTTAATGCCTTCCATATATTTTCTATTTATCGAAGAATATCCCTTAATATCTTTCTTAGATGAGTCGGAAGTCAAATTATTTTAATGCAGTTTTGTTTCAAAGATCGAGCGAATTCTAAAAACATCTTTATAATTGAAATGGGGCAATTTTTGACGAAGATATGGCCATTTATTTCAAGGTAGACCCTATTTAATGCTTTCCATATATTTTCTATTTATCGAAGAATATTCCCTAATATCTTTCTTAGATGAGTCGGAAGTCAAATTATTTTAATGCAGTTTTGTTTCAAAGATCGAGCGAATTCTAAAAACATCTTTATAATTGAAATGAGGCAAGTTTTGACGAAGATATGGCCATTTATTTTAAGGTAGACCCTATTTAATGCTTTCCATATATTTTCTATTTATCGAAGAATATCCCTTAATATCTTTCTTAGATGAGTCGGAAGACAAATTATTTTAATGCAGTTTTTGTTCCAAAGATCGAGTAAATTCTAAAAAACACCTTTATAATTGAAATGGGGCAATTTTTAGAC
>NW_025062851.1:0-16826 GCF_018153295.1 Drosophila grimshawi
TTCAAGGTAGACCTATTTAATAACTTTCCATATATTTTCTATTTATAAGAAAATATCGCCAATATCTTTCTTGAATGAGTCGAAGTCAAGTGTTTTCAATACAGTTTTGTTTCAAAGATCTGGTGAATTACAAAAACACCTTTATAATTGAAGTAGGGCAATTTTCCCCCAAGACATGGCCATTTATTTCAAGGTTGACTCTGTTTAATGCTTTCCATATATTTTCGTTCATCGAAGAATATCCCTTAATATCATTCTTAGATGGTCGGAAGTCAAATTATTTTTATGAAGTTTTGTTCCAAAGATCAAGTGAATTCTAAAAACATCTTTATTATTGAAATGTGGCAATTTTTTTCGAAGATATTGCCATTTATTTCAAAGTAGACCTATTGAGATGCTTGCCTTATATTTTCTATTAATCAAAAAATATCCCTTAATATCTTTCTTAGATGAGTCGGAAGTCAATTATTTTAATACAATTTTGTTTCCAAATATCTAATTGAATTCTAAAAACACCTTTATATTGAAATGTAAATTTTGACGAAAAATAGCCAATTATTTAAAGTTGACCCTATTTAAAGTTTTATATTTTCTATTTATCAAGAATATACTTAATATCTTTCTTAGATGAGTCGGAAGTCAATATTTTTATGCAGTTTTGTTCCAAAGATCAAGTGAATTCTAAAAACACCTTTATAATTGAAATGGGGCAATTTTTGACGAAGATATGGCCATTTATTTCAAGGTAGACCCTACTTAATGCTTTCCATATATTTTCTATTTATCGAAGAATATCCCTTAATATCTTTCTTAGATGAGTCGGAAGTCAAATTATTTTAATGCAGTTTTGTTCCCAAAGATTGATGGATTCTAAAAACACCTTTATAATTGAAATGGGGCAATTTTTGAGGGAAGATATGGCCATTTATTTCAAGGTAGACCCTATTTAATGTTTTCCATATATTTTCTATTTATCGAAGAATATCCCTTAATATCTTTCTTAGATGAGTCGGAAGTCAAATTATTTTAATGCAGTTTTGTTTCAAGGTCGAGTGAATTCTAAAAACACCTTTATAATTGAAATGGGGCAATTTTTGACGAAGATATGGCCATTTATTTCAAGGTAGACCTATTTAATGCTTTCCATATATTTTCTATTTATCGAAGAATATCCCTTAATATCTTTCTTAGATGAGTCGGAAGTCAATTATTTTAATGCAGTTTTGTTCCAAAGATCAAGTGAATTCTAAAAACACCTTTATAATTGAAATGGGCAATTTTTGACGAAGATATGGCCATTTATTTCAAGGTAGACCCTATTTAATGCTTTCCATATATTTTCTATTTATCGAAGAATATCCCTTAATATCTTTCTTAGATGAGTCGGAAGTCAAATTATTTTAATGCAGTTTTGTTCCAAAGATCAAGTGAATTCTAAAAACACCTTTATAATTGAAATGGGGCAATTTTTGACGAAGATATGGCCATTTATTTCAAGGTAGACCCTATTTAATGCTTTCCATATATTTTCTATTTATCGAAGAATATCCCTTAATATCTTTCTTAGATGAGTCGGAAGTCAAATTATTTTAATGCAGTTTTGTTCCAAAGATCAAGTGAATTCTAAAAACACCTTTATAATTGAAATGGGGCAATTTTTGACGAAGATATGGCCATTTATTTCAAGGTAGACCCTATTTAATGCTTTCCATATATTTTCTATTTATCGAAGAATATCCCTTAATATCTTTCTTAGATGAGTCGGAAGTCAAATTATTTTAATGCAGTTTTGTTCCAAAGATCAGTGAATTCTAAAAACACCTTTATAATTGAAATGGGGCAATTTTTGACGAAGATATGGCCATTTATTTCAAGGTAGACCCTATTTAATGCTTTGCATATATTTTCTATTTATCGAAGAATATCCCTTAATATCTTTCTTAGATGAGTCGGAAGTCAAATTATTTTAATGCAGTTTTGTTCCAAAGATCAAGTGAATTCTAAAAACACCTTTATAATTGAAATGGGGCAATTTTTGACGAAGATATGGCCATTTATTTCAAGGTAGACCCTATTTAATGCTTTCCATATATTTTCTTATTTATCAAGAATATCCCTTAATATCTTTCTTAGATGAGTCGGAAGTCAAATTATTTTAATGCAGTTTTGTTCCAAAGATCGAGTGAATTCTAAAAACACCTTTATAATTGAAATGGGGCAATTTTTGACGAAGATATGGCCATTTATTTCAAGGTAGACCCTATTTAATGCTTTCCATATATTTTCTATTTATCGAAGAATATCCCTTAATATCTTTCTTAGATGAGTCGGAAGTCAAATTATTTTAATGCAGTTTTGTTCCAAAGATCAAGTGAATTCTAAAACACCTTTATAATTGAAATGGGGCAATTTTTGACGAAGATATGGCCATTTATTTCAAGGTAGACCCTATTTAATGCTTTCCATATATTTTCTATTTATCGAAGAATATCCCTTAATATCTTTCTTAGATGAGTCGGAAGTCAAATTATTTTAATGCAGTTTTGTTCCAAAGATCAAGTGAATTCTAAAAACACCTTTATAATTGAAATGGGGCAATTTTTGACGAAGATATGGCCATTTATTTCAAGGTAGACCCTATTTAATGCTTTCCATATATTTTCTATTTATCGAAGAATATCCCTTAATATCTTTCTTAGATGAGTCGGAAGTCAAATTATTTTAATGCAGTTTTGTTCCAAAGATCAAGTGAATTCTAAAAACACCTTTATAATTGAAATGGGGCAATTTTTGACGAAGATATGGCCATTTATTTCAAGGTAG
The DNA here is from genome assembly GCF_018153295.1 of Drosophila grimshawi. Lineage (NCBI taxonomy): Eukaryota > Metazoa > Arthropoda > Insecta > Diptera > Drosophilidae > Drosophila > Drosophila grimshawi. The sequence goes on from NW_025062851.1 coordinate 2,824, forward strand.
ACCCTATTTAATGCTTTCCATATATTTTCTATTTATCGAAGAATATCCCTTAATATCTTTCTTAGATGAGTCGGAAGTCAAATTATTTTAATGCAGTTTTGTTCCAAAGATCAAGTGAATTCTAAAAACACCTTTATAATTGAAATGGGGCAATTTTTGACGAAGATATGGCCATTTATTTCAAGGTAGACCCTATTTAATGCTTTCCATATATTTTCTATTTATCGAAGAATATCCCTTAATATCTTTCTTAGATGAGTCGGAAGTCAAATTATTTTAATGCAGTTTTGTTCCAAAGATCGAGTGAATTCTAAAAACACCTTTATAATTGAAATGGGGCAATTTTTGACGAAGATATGGCCATTTATTTCAAGGTAGACCCTATTTAATGCTTTCCATATATTTTCTATTTATCGAAGAATATCCCTTAATATCTTTCTTAGATGAGTCGGAAGTCAAATTATTTTAATGCAGTTTTGTTCCAAAGATCGAGTGAATTCTAAAAACACCTTTATAATTGAAATGGGGCAATTTTTGACGAAGATATGGCCATTTATTTCAAGGTAGACCCTATTTAATGCTTTCCATATATTTTCTATTTATCGAAGAATATCCCTTAATATCTTTCTTAGATGAGTCGGAAGTCAAATTATTTTAATGCAGTTTTGTTCCAAAGATCAAGTGAATTCTAAAAACACCTTTATAATTGAAATGGGGCAATTTTTGACGAAGATATGGCCATTTATTTCAAGGTAGACCCTATTTAATGCTTTCCATATATTTTCTATTTATCGAAGAATATCCCTTAATATCTTTCTTAGATGAGTCGGAAGTCAAATTATTTTTTAATGCAGTTTTGTTCCAAAGATCGAGTGAATTCTAAAAACACCTTTATAATTGAAATGGGGCAATTTTTGACGAAGATATGGCCATTTATTTCAAGGTAGACCCTATTTAATGCTTTCCATATATTTTCTATTTATCGAAGAATATCCCTTAATATCTTTCTTAGATGAGTCGGAAGTCAAATTATTTTAATGCAGTTTTGTTCCAAAGATCGAGTGAATTCTAAAAAACACCTTTATAATTGAAATGGGGCAATTTTTGACGAAGATATGGCCATTTATTTCAAGGTGGACCCTATTTAATGCTTTCCATATATTTTCTATTTATCGAAGAATATCCCTTAATATCTTTCTTAGATGAGTCGGAAGTCAAATTATTTTAATGCAGTTTTGTTCCAAAGATCGAGTGAATTCTAAAAACACCTTTATAATTGAAATGGGGCAATTTTTGACGAAGATATGGCCATTTATTTCAAGGTAGACCCTATTTAATGCTTTCCATATATTTTCTATTTATCGAAGAATATCCCTTAATATCTTTCTTAGATGAGTCGGAAGTCAAATTATTTTAATGCAGTTTTGTTCCAAAGATCGAGTGAATTCTAAAAACACCTTTATAATTGAAATGGGGCAATTTTTGACGAAGATATGGCCATTTATTTCAAGGTAGACCCTATTTAATGCTTTCCATATATTTTCTATTTATCGAAGAATATCCCTTAATATCTTTCTTAGATGAGTCGGAAGTCAAATTATTTTAATGCAGTTTTGTTCCAAAGATCGAGTGAATTCTAAAAACACCTTTATAATTGAAATGGGGCAATTTTTGACGAAGATATGGCCATTTATTTCAAGGTAGACCCTATTTAATGCTTTCCATATATTTTCTATTTATCGAAGAATATCCCTTAATATCTTTCTTAGATGAGTCGGAAGTCAAATTATTTTAATGCAGTTTTGTTCCAAAGATCAAGTGAATTCCTAAAAACACCTTTATAATTGAAATGGGGCAATTTTTGACGAAGATATGGCCATTTATTTCAAGGTAGACCCTATTTAATGCTTTCCATATATTTTCTATTTATCGAAGAATATCCCTTAATATCTTTCTTAGATGAGTCGGAAGTCAAATTATTTTAATGCAGTTTTGTTCCAAAGATCGAGTGAATTCTAAAAACACCTTTATAATTGAAATGGGGCAATTTTTGACGAAGATATGGCCATTTATTTCAAGGTAGACCCTATTTAATGCTTTCCATATATTTTCTATTTATCGAAGAATATCCCTTAATATCTTTCTTAGATGAGTCGGAAGTCCAAATTATTTTAATGCAGTTTTGTTCCAAAGATTCAAGTGAATTCTAAAAACACCTTTTATAATTGAAATGGGGCAATTTTTGACGAAGATATGGCCATTTATTTCAAGGTAGACCCTATTTAATGCTTTCCATATATTTTCTATTTATCGAAGAATATCCCTTAATATCTTTCTTAGATGAGTCGGAAGTCAAGTATTTTAATGCAGTTTTGTTCCAAAGATCGAGTGAATTCTAAAAACACCTTTATAATTGAAATGGGGCAATTTTTGACGAAGATATGGCCATTTATTTCAAGGTAGACCCTATTTAATGCTTTCCATATATTTTCTATTTATCGAAGAATATCCCTTAATATCTTTCTTAGATGAGTCGGAAGTCAAATTATTTTAATGCAGTTTTGTTCCAAAGATCGAGTGAATTCTAAAAACACCTTTATAATTGAAATGGGGCAATTTTTGACGAAGATATGGCCATTTATTTCAAGGTAGACCCTATTTAATGCTTTCCATATATTTTCTATTTATCGAAGAATATCCCTTAATATCTTTCTTAGATGAGTCGGAAGTCAAATTATTTTAATGCAGTTTTGTTCCAAAGATTAAGTGAATTCTAAAAACACCTTTATAATTGAAATGGGGCAATTTTTGACGAAGATATGGCCATTTATTTCAAGGTAGACCCTATTTAATGCTTTCCATATATTTTTCTATTTATCGAAGAATATCCCTTAATATCTTTCTTAGATGAGTCGGAAGTCAAATTATTTTAATGCAGTTTTGTTCCAAAGATCAAGTGAATTCTAAAAACACCTTTATAATTGAAATGGGGCAATTTTTGACGAAGATATGGCCATTTATTTCAAGGTAGACCCTATTTAATGCTTTCCATATATTTTCTATTTATCGAAGAATATCCCTTAATATCTTTCTTAGATGAGTCGGAAGTCAAATTATTTTAATGCAGTTTTGTTCCAAAGATTAAGTGAATTCTAAAAACACCTTTATAATTGAAATGGGGCAATTTTTGACGAAGATATGGCCATTTATTTCAAGGTAGACCCTATTTAATGCTTTCCATATATTTTCTATTTATCGAAGAATATCCCTTAATATCTTTCTTAGATGAGTCGGAAGTCAAATTATTTTAATGCAGTTTTGTTCCAAAGATCGAGTGAATTCTAAAAACACCTTTATAATTGAAATGGGGCAATTTTTGACGAAGATATGGCCATTTATTTCAAGGTAGACCCTATTTAATGCTTTCCATATATTTTCTATTTATCGAAGAATATCCCTTAATATCTTTCTTAGATGAGTCGGAAGTCAAATTATTTTAATGCAGTTTTGTTCCAAAGATCGAGTGAATTCTAAAAACACCTTTATAATTGAAATGGGGCAATTTTTGACGAAGATATGGCCATTTATTTCAAGGTAGACCCTATTTAATGCTTTCCATATATTTTCTATTTATCGAAGAATATCCCTTAATATCTTTCTTAGATGAGTCGGAAGTCAAATTATTTTAATGCAGTTTTGTTCCAAAGATCAGTGAATTCTAAAAACACCTTTATAATTGAAATGGGGCAATTTTGACGAAGATATGGCCATTTATTTCAAGGTAGACCCTATTTAATGCTTTCCATATATTTTCTATTTATCGAAGAATATCCCTTAATATCTTTCTTAGATGAGTCGGAAGTCAAATTATTTTAATGCAGTTTTGTTCCAAAGATTAAAGTGAATTCTAAAAACACCTTTAGAATTGAAATGGGCCAATTTTTGACGAAGATATGGCCATTTATTTCAAGGTTGACCCTATTTAATGCTTTCCATATATTTTCTATTTATCGAAGAATATCCCTTAATATCTTTCTTAGATGAGTCGGAAGTCAAATTATTTTAATGCAGTTTTGTTCCAAAGATCCAGTGAATTCTAAAAACACCTTTATAATTGAAATGGGGCAATTTTTGACGAAGATATGGCCATTTATTTCAAGGTAGACCCTATTTAATGCTTTCCATATATTTTCTATTTATCGAAGAATATCCCTTAATATCTTTCTTAGATGAGTCGGAAGTCAAATTATTTTAATGCAGTTTTGTTCCAAAGATCAAGTGAATTCTAAAAACACCTTTATAATTGAAATGGGGCAATTTTTGACGAAGATATGGCCATTTATTTCAAGGTAGACCCTATTTAATGCTTTCCATATATTTTCTATTTATCGAAGAATATCCCTTAATATCTTTCTTAGATGAGTCGGAAGTCAAATTATTTTAATGCAGTTTTGTTCCAAAGATCGAGTGAATTCTAAAAACACCTTTATAATTGAAATGGGGGCAATTTTTGACGAGGATATGGCCATTTATTTCAAGGTAGACCCTATTTAATGCTTTCCATATATTTTCTATTTATCGAAGAATATCCCTTAATATCTTTCTTAGATGAGTCGGAAGTCAAATTATTTTAATGCAGTTTTGTTCCAAAGATCGAGTGAATTCTAAAAACACCTTTATAATTGAAATGGGGCAATTTTTGACGAAGATATGGCCATTTATTTCAAGGTAGACCCTATTTAATGCTTTCCATATATTTTCTATTTATCGAAGAATATCCCTTAATATCTTTCTTAGATGAGTCGGAAGTCAAATTATTTTAATGCAGTTTTGTTCCAAGATTCGAGTGAATTCTAAAAACACCTTTATAATTGAAATGGGGCAATTTTGACGAAGATATGGCCATTTATTTCAAAGGTAGACCCTATTTAATGCTTTCCATATATTTTCTATTTATCGAAGAATATCCCTTAATATCTTTCTTAGATGAGTCGAAGTCAAATTATTTTAATGCAGTTTTGTTCCAAAGATCAAGTGAATTCTAAAAACACCTTTATAATTGAAATGGGGCAATTTTTGACGAAGATATGGCCATTTATTTCAAGGTAGACCCTATTTAATGCTTTCCATATATTTTCTATTTATCGAAGAATATCCCTTAATATCTTTCTTAGATGAGTCGGAAGTCAAATTATTTTAATGCAGTTTTGTTCCAAAGATCAAGTGAATTCTAAAAACACCTTTATAATTGAAATGGGGCAATTTTTGACGAAGATATGGCCATTTATTTCAAGGTAGACCCTATTTAATGCTTTCCATATATTTTCTATTTATCGAAGAATATCCCTTAATATCTTTCTTAGATGAGTCGGAAGTCAAATTATTTTAATGCAGTTTTGTTCCAAAGATTGAGTGAATTCTAAAAACACCTTTATAATTGAAATGGGGCAATTTTTGACGAAGATATGGCCATTTATTTCAAGGTAGACCCTATTTAATGCTTTCCATATATTTTCTATTTATCGAAGAATATCCCTTAATATCTTTCTTAGATGAGTCGGAAGTCAAATTATTTTAATGCAGTTTTGTTCCAAAGATCGAGTGAATTCTAAAAACACCTTTATAATTGAAATGGGGCAATTTTTGACGAAGATATGGCCATTTATTTCAAGGTAGACCCTATTTAATGCTTTCCATATATTTTCTATTTATCGAAGAATATCCCTTAATATCTTTCTTAGATGAGTCGGAAGTCAAATTATTTTAATGCAGTTTTGTTCCAAAGATCGGTGAATTCTAAAAACACCTTTATAATTGAAATGGGGCAATTTTTGACGAAGATATGGCCATTTATTTCAAGGTAGACCCTATTTAATGCTTTCCATATATTTTCTATTTATCGAAGAATATCCCTTAATATCTTTCTTAGATGAGTCGGAAGTCAAATTATTTTAATGCAGTTTTGTTCCAAAGATCAAGTGAATTCTAAAAACACCTTTATAATTGAAATGGGGCAATTTTTGACGAAGATATGGCCATTTATTTCAAGGTAGACCCTATTTAATGCTTTCCATATATTTTCTATTTATCGAAGAATATCCCTTAATATCTTTCTTAGATGAGTCGGAAGTCAAATTATTTTAATGCAGTTTTGTTCCAAAGATCGAGTGAATTCTAAAAACACCTTTATAATTGAAATGGGGCAATTTTTGACGAAGATATGGCCATTTATTTCAAGGTAGACCCTATTTAATGCTTTCCATATATTTTCTATTTATCGAAGAATATCCCTTAATATCTTTCTTAGATGAGTCGGAAGTCAAATTATTTTAATGCAGTTTTGTTCCAAAGATCAAGTGAATTCTAAAAACACCTTTATAATTGAAATGGGGCAATTTTTGACGAAGATATGGCCATTTATTTCAAGGTAGACCCTATTTAATACTTTCCATATATTTTCTATTTATCGAAGAATATCCCTTAATATCTTTCTTAGATGAGTCGGAAGTCAAATTATTTTAATGCAGTTTTGTTCCAAAGATTGAGTGAATTCTAAAAACACCTTTATAATTGAAATGGGGCAATTTTTGACGAAGATATAGCCATTTATTTCAAGGTAGACCCTATTTAATGCTTTCCATATATTTTCTATTTATCGAAGAATATCCCTTAATATCTTTCTTAGATGAGTCGGAAGTCAAATTATTTTAATGCAGTTTTGTTCCAAAGATCAAGTGAATTCTAAAAACACCTTTATAATTGAAATGGGGCAATTTTTGACGAAGATATGGCCATTTATTTCAAGGTAGACCCTATTTAATGCTTTCCATATATTTTCTATTTATCGAAGAATATCCCTTAATATCTTTCTTAGATGAGTCGGAAGTCAAATTATTTTAATGCAGTTTTGTTCCAAAGATCAAGTGAATTCTAAAAACACCTTTATAATTGAAATGGGGCAATTTTTTGACGAAGATATGGCCATTTATTTCAAGGTAGACCCTATTTAATGCTTTCCATATATTTTCTATTAATCGAAGAATATCCCTTAATATCTTTCTTAGATGAGTCGGAAGTCAAATTATTTTAATGCAATTTTGTTTCAAAGATCAAGTGAATTCTAAAAACACCTTTATAATTGAAATGGGGCAATTTTTGACGAAGATATGGCCATTTATTTCAAGGTTGACCCTATTTAATACTTTCCATATATTTTCTATTTATCGAAGAATATCCCTTAATATCTTTCTTAGATGAGTCGGAAGTCAAATTATTTTAATGCAGTTTTGTTTCAAAGATCGAGTGAATTCTAAAACACCTTTATAATTGAAATGAGCAATTTTAGACGAAGATATGGCCATTTATTTCAAGGTGGACCCTATTGTGTTTCCTTGTATTTTCTATTTATCGGAGAATATCCCTTATGTCTTTCTTAGATGAGTCGGAAGTCAAATTATTTTAATGCAGTTTTGTTCCAAAGATCGAGGTGAATTCTAAAAACACCTTTACTCAATTGAAATGGGACAATTTTAGACGGCAGTCCTGGCCATTTTTTTCAAGGTTGACCCTATTTAATGCTTTCCATATATTTTCTATTTATCCAGAAAGAATATCCTTAATATCTTTCTTGGATAAATTCAGAAGTCAATTCATTTTTAATGCGGTTTGAGCTTTTGGTCCAAGCAGGTGCAAAACACGCTTATAATTGAAGGTGGAGCTGTTTAGATGAGGAATGCATGGCTATTTATTTCAAAGGTAGACCCTATTTAAGTAGCAACCAAATATTTTCTGTTCTCGAATGTCCATACAATACTATCTTTCTTCGATGAGTCGGAAGTCAAATTATTTTAATGCAGTTTTGTTTCAAAGATCAAGTAAATTCTAAGAACACCTTTATAATTGAAATGGAGCCATTTTAGGCGAAGGATATGATTATTTATTTCAAGGTAGACCCTATTTAATGCTTTCCATATATTTTCTATTTATCGAAGAGCTATCCCTTAATATCTTTCTTAGATGAGGTCGGAAGTCAAGTTTTTTTAATGCAGTTTTGTTCCCAAGGATCAAGTGAATTCTAAAAACACCTTTTATAATTGAAATTGGGGCAATTTTAGATGAAGATATGGCCATTTATTTAAAGGTTGACCCTAGTTTAATGTTTGCCTTATATTTTCTATTTATCGAAGAATATCCCTGAATATCTTTCTTAGATGAGTCGGAAGTCAAATTATTTTAATGAGTTTTGTTCCGAAGAATTCAAGTGAATTCTACAAACACCTTTATAATCGAACAAGGGGCAATTTTTGGGGTGAAGATGTGGCCATTTATTTCAAGGTAGACCCTATTTAATGCTTTCCTTATATTTTCTATTAATCGAAGAATATCCCTTAATATCTTTCTTAGATTAGTCGGAAGTCAAGTATTTTAGTGAGTTTTGTTCCGAAGATTGAATGAATTCCAAAAACACCTTTATAATTGAAATGGGGCAATTTAGACGAAGATATGGCCATTTATTTCAAGGTAGACCCTATTTAATGCTTTCCATATATTTTTCTATTTATCGAAGAATATCCCATAATATCTTTCTTAGATGAGTCGGAAGTCAAATTATTTTAATGCAGTTTTGTTCCAAAGGCCAAACTGATTTCCAAAAACATTTATAAAGTTGGGAATGGGGCAATTTTTGCGAAGATATGGCCATTTATTTCAAGGTAGAGCCTATTTAATGCTTTCCATATATTTTCTATTTATCGAAGAATATCCCTTAATATCTTTCTTAGATGAGTCGAAAGTCAAATTATTTTAATGCAGTTTTGTTTCAAAGATCGATTGGATTCTAAAAACACCTTTATAATTGAAATGCGGCAATTTTTGACGAAGATATGGCCATTTATTTCAAGGTAGACCCTATTTAATGCTTTCCATATATTTTCTATTTATCGAAGAATATCCCTTAATATCTTTCTTAGATGAGTCGGAAGTCAAATTATTTTAATGCAGTTTTGTAACAAAGATCAAGCGAATTCTAAAAACACCTTTATAATTGAAATGGGGCAATTTTTGACGAAGATATGGCCATTTATTTCTAAGGTAGACCTATTTAATGCTTTCCATATATTTTCTATTATTCGAAGAATATCCCTTAATATCTTTCTTAGATGAGTCGGAAGTCAAATTATTTTAATGCAGTTTTGTTACAAAGATTGAGTGAATTCTAAAAAACACCTTTATAATTGAAATGGGGCAATTTTTGACGAAGATATGGGCATTTATTTCAAGGTAGAGCCTATTTAATGCTTTCCATATATTTTCTATTTATCGAAGAATATCCCTTAATATCTTTCTTAGATGAGTCGGAAGTCAAATTATTTTAATGCAGTTTTGTTCCAAAGATCAAATTGAATTCTAAAAACACCTTTATAATTGAAATGGGGCAATTTTTGACGAAGATATGGTCATTTATTTCAAGGTTGACCCTATTTAATGTTTGGCTTATATTTTCTATTAATCGAAGAATATCCCTTAATATCTTTCTTAGATGAGTTGGAAGCCAAATTATTTTAATGCAGTTTTGTTCCAAAGATTGTTTGAATTCTAAAAACACTTTTATAATTTAAATGGGGCAATTTTGACGAAGATATGGCCATTTATTTCAAGGTAGACCCTATTTAATGCTTTCCATATATTTTCTATTTATCGAAGAATATCCCTTAATATCTTTCTTAGATGAATCGGAAGTCAAATTATTTTAATGCAGTTTTGTTCCGAAGATCAAGCGAATTCTAAAAACACGCTTTATAATTGAAATGGGGCAATTTTTCACGAAGATATGGCCATTTATTTCAAGGTAGACCCTATTTAATGTTTGGCTTATATTTTCTATTAATCGAAGAATATCCCTTAATATCTTTCTTAGATGAGTCGGAAGTCAAATTATTTTAATGCAGTTTTTGTTCCAAAGATTGAGTGAATTCTAAAAACACCTTTATAATTTGAAATGGGGCAATTTTTGACGAAGATATGGCCATTTATTTCAAGGTAGACCCTATTTAATGTTTGGCTTATATTTTCTATTAATCGAAGAATATCCCTTAATATCTTTCTTAGATGGGTCGGAAGTCAAACTATTTTAATGCGGTTTTGTTCCGAAGATTGAATGAATTTCAAAAACACCTTTATAATTGAAATGGGGCAATTTGGACGAAGATATAACCATTTATTTCAAGGTAGAGCCTATTTAATGCTTTCCATATTTTTCTATTATTCGAAGAATATCCCTTAATATCTTTCTTAGATGAGTCGGAAGTCAAATTATTTTAGTGCAGTTTTGTTCCAAAGATCAAGTGAATTCTAAAAACACCTTCATAATTGAAATGGGGCAATTTTAGAGCAAAGAATATGGCCATTTATTTCAAGGTTGACCCTATTTAATGTTTGGCTTATATTTTCTATTAATCGAAGAATATCTCTTAATATCTTTCTTAGATGAGTCGGAAGTCAAACTATTTTTAATGTAGTTTTGTTTCGAAGATTGAAGCGAATTCCAAAAACACCTTTATAATTGAAATGGGGCAATTTTAGACAGAAGATATGGCCATTTATTTCAAGGTAGAGCCTATTTAATGCTTTCCATATTTTTTCTATTTATCGAAGAATATCCCTTAATATCTTTCTTAGATGAGTCGGAAGTCAATTATTTTAGTGCAGTTTTGTTCCGAAGAATTCTAATAACACCTTTATAATTGAAATGGGGCAATTTTTGACGAAGATATGGCCATTTATTTCAAGGTAGACCCTATTTAATGCTTTCCATATATTTTCTATTTATCGAAGAATATCCCTTAATATCTTTCTTAGATGAGTCGGAAGTCAAATTATTTTAATGCAGTTTTGTTTCGAAGATCGATTGAATTCTAAAAACACCTTTATAATTGAAATGGGGCAATTTTTGACGAAGATATGGTCATTTATTTCAAGGTTGACCCTATTTAATGTTTGGCTTATATTTTCTATTAATCGAAGAATATCCCTTAATATCTTTCTTAGATGAGTCGGAAGTCAAATTATTTTAATGCAGTTTTGTTCCAAAGATTGAGCGAATTCTAAAAACACCTTTATAATTGAAATGGGGCAATTTTTGACGAAGATATGGCCATTTATTTCAAGGTAGACCCTATTTAATGCTTCCATATATTTTCTATTTATCGAAGAATATCCCTTAATATCTTTCTTAGATGAGTCGGAAGTCAAATTATTTTAATGCAGTTTTGTTCCGAAGATCAATTGAATTCTAAACACCTTTATAATTGAAATGGGGCAATTTGGACGAAGATATGGCCATTTATTTCAAGGTAGACCTATTTAATGCTTTCCATATATTTTCTATTTATCGAAGAATATCCCTTAATATCTTTCTTAGATGAGTCGGAAGTCAAATTATTTTAATGCAGTTTTGTTCCAAAGATTGAGTGAATTCTAAAAACACCTTTATAATTGAAATGGGGCAATTTTTGACGAAGATATGGCCATTTATTTCAAGGTAGACCCTATTTAATGTTTGGCTTATATTTTCTTTTAATCGAAGAATATCCCTTAATATCTTTCTTAGATGAGTCGGAAGTCAAATTATTTTAATGCAGTTTTGTTTCAAAGATCGAGTGAATTCTAAAAACATCTTTATAATTGAAATGGGGCAATTTTTGACGAAGATATGGCCATTTATTTCAAGGTAGACCCTATTTAATTGTTTGGCTTATATTTTCTATTAATCGAAGAATATCCCTTAATATCTTTCTTAGATGAGTCGGAAGTCAAATTATTTTAATGCAGTTTTTGTTCCAAAGATCGAGTGAATTCTAAAAAACACCTTTATAATTGAAATGGGGCAATTTGGGACGAAGATATGGCCATTTATTTCAAGGTTGACCCTATTTAATGTTTGCTTATATTTTCTATTAATCGAAGAATATCCCTTAATATCTTTCTTAGATGAGTCGGAAGTCAAATTATTTTAATGCAGTTTTGTTCCAAAGATTGAGTGAATTCTAAAAACACCTTTATAATTGAAATGGGGCAATTTTTGACGAAGATATGGCCATTTATTTCAAGGTAGACCCTATTTAATGCTTTCCATATATTTTCTGTTAATCAACAATATCCCTTAATATCTTTCTTAGATGAGTCGGAAGTCAAATTATTTTAATGCAGTTTTGTTCCAAAGATTGAGTGAATTCTAAAAACACCTTTATAATTGAAATGGGGCAATTTAGACAAGATATGGCCATTTATTTCAAGGTAGACCCTATTTAATGCTTTCCATATATTTTCTATTATTCGAAGAATATCCCTTAATATCTTTCTTAGATGAGTCGGAAGTCAAATTATTTTAATGCAGTTTTGTTACAAAGATTGAGTGAATTCTAAAAACTTTTTTACCTTTATAATTGAAATGGGGCAATTTTCGACGAAGATATGGCCATTTATTTCAAGGTAGAGCCTATTTAATGCTTTCCATATATTTTCTATTTATCGAAGAATATCCCTTAATATCTTTCTTAGATGAGTCGGAAGTCAAATTATTTTAATGCAGTTTTGTTCCAAAGATTGAGTGAATTCTAAAAACACCTTTATAATTGAAATGGGGCAATTTTTGACGAAGATATGGTCATTTATTTCAAGGTTGACCGTATTTAATGTTTAGCTTATATTTTCTATTAATCGAAGAATATCCCTTAATATCTTTCTTAGATGAGTCGGAAGTCAAATTATTTTAATGCAGTTTTTGTTCCAAAGATCAAGTGAATTCTAAAAATACCTTTAATAATTGAAATGGGGCAATTTGAGACAAAGATATGGCCATTTATTTCAAGGTTGACCCTATTTAATGTTTGCCTTATATTTTCTATTAATCGAAGAATATCTCTTAATATCTTTCTTAGATGAGTCGGAAGTCAAATTATTTTAATGTAGTTTTGTTTCAAAGATCAATTGAATTCTAAAAACACCTTTATAATTGAAATGGGGCAATTTTTGACGAAGATATGGCCATTTATTTCAAGGTAGACCTTATTTAATGCTTTCCATATATTTTCTATTATTCGAATAATATCCCTTAATATCTTTCTTAGATGAGTCGGAAGTCAAATTATTTTAATACAGTTTTGTTTCAAGATTAATTGAATTCTAAAAACACCTTTATAAGTTAAATGGGGCAATTTTTGACGAAGTTATGGCCATTTATTTCAAGGTAGACCCTATTTAATGCTTTCCATATATTTTCTATTTATCGAAGAATATCCCTTAATATCTTTCTTAGATGAGTCGGAAGTCAAATTATTTTAATGCAGTTTTGTTCCAAAGATCGAGTGAATTCCAAAAACACCTTTATAATTGAAATGGGGCGAGTACTCACGACGATATGGCCATTTATTTCCAAGGTAGACCCTATTTAATGCTTTCCATATATTTTCTATTTATCGAACAATATCCCTTAATATCTTTCTTAGATGAGTCGGAAGTCAATTATTTTAATGCAGTTTTGTTTCGAAGATTGAGTGAATTCTAAAAACACCTTTATAATTGAAATGGGGCAATTTTGGACAAAGATATGGCCATTTATTTCAAGGTTGACCCTATTTAATGTTTGCCTTATATTTTCTATTAATCGAAGAATATCTCTTAATATCTTTCTTAGATGAGTCGGAAGTCAAATTATTTTAATGCAGTTTTGTTCCAAAGATCAAGTGAATTCTAAAAACACCTTTATAATTGAAATGGGGCAATTTTAGACAAAGATATGGCCATTTATTTCAAGGTTGACCCTATTTAATGTTTGGCTTATATTTTCTATTAATCGAAGAATATCTCTTAATATCTTTCTTAGATGAGTCGGAAGTCAAACTATTTTAATGCAGTTTTTGTTCCGAAGATTGAACGAATTCAAAAACACCTTTATAATTGAAATGGGGCAATTTTAGACGAAGATATGGCCATTTATTTCAAGG
>NW_025062852.1:0-26761 GCF_018153295.1 Drosophila grimshawi
AAAAACACCTTTATAATTGAAATGTGGCAATTTTTGACGAAGATATGGTCATTTATTTCAAGGTTGACCCTATTTAATGTTTGGCTTATATTTTCTATTAATCGAAGAATATCCTTAATATCTTTCTTAGATGAGTCGGAAGTCAAATTATTTTAATGCAGTTTTGTTCCAAAGATCAAGCGAATCCTAAAAATACCTTTATAATTCAAATGGGGCAATTTGAGACAAAGATATGGCCATTTATTTCAAGGTTGACCCTATTTAATGTTTGCCTTATATTTTCTATTAATCGAAGAATATCTCTTAATATCTTTCTTAGATGAGTCGGAAGTCAAATTATTTTAATGTAGTTTTTGTTTCAAAGATCAATTGAATTCTAAAAACACCTTTATACTTGAAATGGGGCAATTTTGGACGAAGATATGGCCATTTATTTCAAGGTAGACCTTATTTAATGCTTCCCATATATTTTCTATTATTCGAAGAATATCCCTTAATATCTTTCTTAGATGAGTCGGAAGTCAAATTATTTTAATGCAGTTTTGTTCCAAAGATTGTTTGAATTCTAAAAACACCTTTATAATTTAAATGTTGCAATTTTTGACGAAGATATGGCCATTTATTTCAAGGTAGACCCTATTTAATGTTTTCCATATATTTTCAATTTATCGAAGAATATCCCTTAATATCTTTCTTAGATGAGTCGGAAGTCAAATTATTTTAATGCAGTTTTGTTCCAAAGATTGTTTGAATTCTAAAAACACCTTTATAATTTAAATGTTGCAATTTTTGACGAAGATATGGCCATTTATTTCAAGGTAGACCCTATTTAATGTTTTCCATATATTTTCAATTTATCGAAGAATATCCCTTAATATCTTTTTTAGATGAGTCGAAAGTCAAATTATTTTAATGCAGTTTTGTTCCAAAGATTGTTTGAATTCTAAAAACATCTGTATAATTGAAATGGGGCAATTTTTGACGAAGATATGGCCATTTATTTCAAGGTTGACCCTATTTATTGTTTGGCTTATATTTTCTATTAATCGAAGAATATCCCTTAATATCTTTCTTAGATGAGTCGGAAGTCAAATTATTTTAATGCAGTTTTGTTCCAAAGATCAAGCGAATTCTAAAAACACCTTTATAATTGAAATGGGGCAATTTGAGACAAAGATATGGCCATTTATTTCAAGGTTGACCCTATTTAATGTTTGGCTTATATTTTCTATTAATCGAAGAATATCCCTTAATATCTTTCTTAGATGGGTCGGAAGTCAAATTATTTTAATGCAGTTTTGTAACAAAGATCAAGCGAATTCTAAAAACACCTTTATAATTGAAATGGGGCAATTTTTGACGAAGATATGGCCATTTATTTCAAGGTAGACCCTATTTAATGCTTTCCATATATTTTCTGTTAATAAACAATATCCCTTAATATCTTTCTTAGATGAGTCGGAAGTCAAATTATTTTAATGCAGTTTTGTTCCAAAGATCAAGCGAATTCTAAAAACACCTTTATAATTGAAATGGGGCAATTTGAGACAAAGATATGGCCATTTATTTCAAGGTAGACCCTATTTAATGCTTTCCATATATTTTCTATTATTCGAAGAATATCCCTTAATATCTTTCTTAGATGAGTCGGAAGTCAAATTATTTTAATGCAGTTTTGTTTCAAAGAATTCTAAAAACACCTTTATAATTGAAATGGGGCAATTTTTGACGAAGATATGGGCATTTATTTCAAGGTAGACCCTATTTAATGCTTTCCATATATTTTCTATTTATCGAAGAATATCCCTTAATATCTTTCTTAGATGAGTCGGAAGTCAAATTATTTTAATGCAGTTTTGTTCCAAAGATCAAGCGAATTCTAAAAACACCTTTATAATTGAAATGGGGCAATTTTTGACGAAGATATGGTCATTTATTTCAAGGTTGACCCTATTTAATGTTTGGCTTATATTTTCTATTAATCGAAGAATATCCCTTAATATCTTTCTTAGATGAGTCGGAAGTCAAATTATTTTAATGCAGTTTTGTTCCAAAGATCAAGTGAATCCTAAAAACACCTTTATAATTGAAATGGGGCAATTTGAGACAAAGATATGGCCATTTATTTCAAGGTTGACCCTATTTAATGTTTGCCTTATATTTTCTATTAATCGAAGAATATCTCTTAATATCTTTCTTAGATGAGTCGGAAGTCAAATTATTTTAATGTAGTTTTGTTTCAAAGATCAATTGAATTCTAAAAACACCTTTATAATTGAGAATGGGATTTTATGGCCATTTATTTCAAGGTAGACCTTATTTAATGCTTTCCATATATTTTCTATTATTCGAAGAATATCCCTTAATATCTTTCTTAGATGAGTCGGAAGTCAAATTATTTTTAATGCAGTTTTGTTCCAATGATCGGGCGAATTCCAAAAACATCTTTATAATTGAAATGGGGCAATTTTTGACGAAGATATGGCCATTTATTTCAAGGTAGACCCTATTTAATGCTTTCCATATATTTTCTGTTAATCAAGAATATCCCTTAATATCTTTCTTAGATGAGTCGGAAGTCAAATTATTTTAATGCAGTTTTGTTCCAAAGATCGAGCGAATTCTAAAAACACCTTTATAATTGAAATGGGGCAATTTGACACAAACATATGGCCATTTATTTCAAGGTAGACCCTATTTAATGTTTGGCTTATATTTTCTATTAATCGAAGAATATCCCTTAATATGTTTCTTAGATGAGTCGGAAGTCAAATTATTTTAATGCAGTTTTGTTCCAAAGATCAAGTGAATTCTAAAAACACCTTTATAATTGAAATGGGGCAATTTTAGACAAAGATATGGCCATTTATTTCAAGGTTGACCCTATTTAATGTTTGGCTTATATTTTCTATTAATCGAAGAATATCTCTTAATATCTTTCTTAGATGAGTCGGAAGTCAAACTATTTTAATGCAGTTTTGTTCCGAAGATTGAACGAATTCCAAAAACACCTTTATAATTGAAATGGGGCAATTTTAGACGAAGATATGGCCATTTATTTCAAGGTAGAGCCTATTTAATGCTTTCCATATTTTTTCTATTTATCGAAGAATATCCCTTAATATCTTTCTTAGATGAGTCGGAAGTCAAATTATTTTAGTGCAGTTTTGTTCCAAAGAATTCTAATAACACCTTTATAATTGAAATGGGGCAATTTTTGACGAAGATATGGCCATTTATTTCAAGGTAGACCCTATTTAATGTTTGGCTTATATTTTCTATTAATCGAAGAATATCCCTTAATATCTTTCTTAGATGAGTCGGAAGTCAAATTATTTTAATGCAGTTTTGTTTCAAAGATCGATTGAATTCTAAAAACACCTTTATAATTGAAATGGGGCAATTTTTGACGAAGATATGGCCATTTATTTCAAGGTAGACCCTATTTAATGTTTGGCTTATATTTTCTATTAATCGAAGAATATCCCTTAATATCTTTCTTAGATGAGTCGGAAGTCAAATTATTTTAATGCAGTTTTGTAACAAAGATCAAGCGAATTCTAAAAACACCTTTATAATTGAAATGGGGCAATTTTTGACGAAGATATGGCCATTTATTTCAAGGTAGACCCTATTTAATGCTTTCCATATATTTTCTGTTAATCAACAATATCCCTTAATATCTTTCTTAGATGAGTCGGAAGTCAAATTATTTTAATGCAGTTTTGTTCCAAAGATTGAGTGAATTCTAAAAACACCTTTATAATTGAAATGGGGCAATTTGAGACAAAGATATGGCCATTTATTTCAAGGTAGACCCTATTTAATGCTTTCCATATATTTTCTATTATTCGAAGAATATCCCTTAATATCTTTCTTAGATGAGTCGGAAGTCAAATTATTTTAATGCAGTTTTGTTACAAAGATTGAGTGAATTCTAAAAACACCTTTATAATTGAAATGGGGCAATTTTTGACGAAGATATGGCCATTTATTTCAAGGTAGAGCCTATTTAATGCTTTCCATATATTTTCTATTTATCGAAGAATATCCCTTAATATCTTTCTTAGATGAGTCGGAAGTCAAATTATTTTAATGCAGTTTTGTTCCAAAGATTGAGTGAATTCTAAAAACACCCTTATAATTGAAATGGGGCAATTTTTGACGAAGATATGGTCATTTATTTCAAGGTTGACCGTATTTAATGTTTGGCTTATATTTTCTATTAATCGGAGAATATCCCTTAATATCTTTCGTAGATGAGTCGGAAGTCAAATTATTTTAATGCAATTTTGTTCCCTAGATCAAGTGAATCCTAAAAATACCTTTATAATTGAAAAGGGGCAATTTGAAACAAAGATATGGCCGGTTATTTCAGGGTTGACCCTATTTAATGTTTGGCTTATATTTTCTATTAATCGAAGAATATCTCTTAATATCTTTCCTAGATGAGTCGGAAGTCAAATTATTTTAATGCAGTTTTGTTCCAAAGATTGTTTGAATTCTAAAAACACCTTTATAATTGAAATGGGGCAATTTGAGACAAAGATATGGCCATTTATTTCAAGGTAGACCCTATTTAATGCTTTCCATATATTTTCTATTATTCGAAGAATATCCCTTAATATCTTTCTTAGATGAGTCGGAAGTCAAATTATTTTAATGCAGTTTTGTTACAAAGATTGAGTGAATTCTAAAAACACCTTTATAATTGAAATGGGGCAATTTTTGACGAAGATTGGGCCATTTATTTCAAGGTAGACCCTATTTAATGCTTTCCATATATTTTCTATTTATCGAAGAATATCCCTTAATATCTTTCTTAGATGAGTCGAAAGTCAAATTATTTTAATGCAGTTTTGTTTCAAAGATCGATTGAATTCTAAAAACACCTTTATAATTGAAATGTGGCAATTTTTGACGAAGATATGGTCATTTATTTCAAGGTTGACCCTATTTAATGTTTGGCTTATATTTTCTATTAATCGAAGAATATCCCTTAATATCTTTCTTAGATGAGTCGGAAGTCAAATTATTTTAATGCAGTTTTGTTCCAAAGATCGAGCGAATTCCAAAAAACATCTTTATAATTGAAATGTGGCAATTTTTGACGAAGATATGGCCATTTACTTCAAGGTAGACCCTATTTAATGCTTTCCATATATTTTCTGTTAATCGAACAATATCCCTTAATATCTTTCTTAGATGAGTCGGAAGTCAAATTATTTTAATGCAGTTTTGTTCCAAAGATTGAGTGAATTCTAAAAACACCTTTATAATTGAAATGGGGCAATTTGAGACAAAGATATGGCCATTTATTTCAAGGTTGACCCTATTTAATGTTTGCCTTATATTTTCTATTAATCGAAGAATATCTCTTAATATCTTTCTTAGATGAGTCGGAAGTTAAATTATTTTAATGCAGTTTTGTTCCAAAGATCAAGTGAATTCTAAAAACACCTTTATAATTGAAATGGGGCAATTTTAGACAAAGATATGGCCATTTATTTCAAGGTTGACCCTATTTAATGTTTGGCTTATATTTTCTATTAATCGAAGAATATCTCTTAATATCTTTCTTAGATGAGTCGGAAGTCAAATTATTTTAATGTAGTTTTGTTTCAAAGATCAATTGAATTCTAAAAACACCTTTATAATTGAAATGGGGCAATATTTGACGAAGATATGGTCATTTATTTCAAGGTTGACCCTATTTAATGTTTGGCTTATATTTTCTATTAATCGAAGAATATCCCTTAATATCTTTCTTAGATGAGTCGGAAGTCAAATTATTTTAATGCAGTTTTGTTCCAAAGATTGTTTGAATTCTAAAAACACCTTTATAATTGCAATGGGGCAATTTTTGACGAAGATATGGCCATTTATTTCAAGGTAGACCCTATTTAATGCTTTCCATATATTTTCTATTTATCGAAGAATATCCCTTAATATCTTTCTTAGATGAGTCGGAAGTCAAATTATTTTAATGCAGTTTTGTTCCAAAGATCAAGCGAATTCTAAAAACACCTTTATAATTGAAATGGGGCAATTTTTGACGAAGATATGGCCATTTATTTCAAGGTAGACCCTATTTAATGCTTTCCATATATTTTCTGTTAATCAACAATATCCCTTAATATCTTTCTTAGATGAGTCGGAAGTCAAATTATTTTAATGCAGTTTTGTTTCAAAGATCAAGTGAATCCTAAAAATACCTTTATAATTGAAATGGGGCAATTTGAGACAAAGATATGGCCATTTATTTCAAGGTTGACCCTATTTAATGTTTGCCTTATATTTTCTATTAATCGAAGAATATCTCTTAATATCTTTCTTAGATGAGTCGGAAGTCAAATTATTTTAATGTAGTTTTGTTTCAAAGATCAAGTGAATCCTAAAAATACCTTTATAATTGAAATGGGGCAATTTTTGACGAAGATATGGCCATTTATTTCAAGGTTGACCCTATTTAATGTTTGCCTTATATTTTCTATTAATCGAAGAATATCTCTTAATATCTTTCTTAGATGAGTCGGAAGTCAAATTATTTTAATGCAGTTTTGTTCCAAAGATTGTTTGAATTCTAAAAACACCTTTATAATTGAAATGGGGCAATTTGAGACAAAGATATGGCCATTTATTTCAAGGTAGACCCTATTTAATGCTTTCCATATATTTTCTATTATTCGAAGAATATCCCTTAATATCTTTCTTAGATGAGTCGGAAGTCAAATTATTTTAATGCAGTTTTGTTACAAAGATTAAGTGAATTCTAAAAACACCTTTATAATTGAAATGGGGCAATTTTTGACGAAGATATGGCCATTTATTTCAAGGTAGAGCCTATTTAATCCTTTCCATATATTTTCTATTTATCGGAGAATATCCCTTAATATCTTTCTTAGATGAGTCGAAAGTCAAATTATTTTAATGCAGTTTTGTTTCAAAGATCGATTGAATTCTAAAAACACCTTTATAATTGAAATGTGGCAATTTTTGACGAAGATATGGTCATTTATTTCAAGGTTGACCCTATTTAATGTTTGGCTTATATTTTCTATTAATCGAAGAATATCCCTTAATATCTTTCTTAGATGAGTCGGAAGTCAAATTATTTTAATGCAGTTTTGTTCCAAAGATCGAGCGAATTCCAAAAACATCTTTATAATTGAAATGGGGCAATTTTTGACGAAGATATGGCCATTTACTTCAAGGTAGACCCTATTTAATGCTTTCCATATATTTTCTGTTAATCAACAATATCCCTTAATATCTTTCTTAGATGAGTCGGAAGTCAAATTATTTTAATGCAGTTTTGTTCCAAAGATTGAGTGAATTCTAAAAACACCTTTATAATTGAAATGGGGCAATTTGAGACAAAGATATGGCCATTTATTTCAAGGTTGACCCTATTTAATGTTTGCCTTATTTTTTCTATTAATCGAAGAATATCTCTTAATATCTTTCTTAGATGAGTCGGAAGTCAAATTATTTTAATGCAGTTTTGTTCCAAAGATCAAGTGAATTCTAAAAACACCTTTATAATTGAAATGGGGCAATTTTAGACAAAGATATGGCCATTTATTTCAAGGTTGACCCTATTTAATGTTTGGCTTATATTTTCTATTAATCGAAGAATATCTCTTAATATCTTTCTTAGATGAGTCGGAAGTCAAATTATTTTAATGTAGTTTTGTTTCAAAGATCAATTGAATTCTAAAAACACCTTTATAATTGAAATGGGGCAATTTTTGACGAAGATATGGTCATTTATTTCAAGGTTGACCCTATTTAATGTTTGGCTTATATTTTCTATTAATCGAAGAATATCCCTTAATATCTTTCTTAGATGAGTCGGAGGTCAAATTATTTTAATGCAGTTTTATTCCAAAGATTGTTTGAATTCTAAAAACACCTTTATAATTTAAATGGGGCAATTTTTGACGAAGATATGGCCATTTATTTCAAGGTAGACCCTATTTAATGCTTTCCATATATTTTCTATTTATCGAAGAATATCCCTTAATATCTTTCTTAGATGAGTCGGAAGTCAAATTATTTTAATGCAGTTTTGTTCCAAAGATCAAGCGAATTCTAAAAACACCTTTATAATTGAAATGGGGCAATTTTTGACGAAGATATGGCCATTTATTTCAAGGTAGACCCTATTTAATGCTTTCCATATATTTTCTGTTAATCAACAATATCCCTTAATATCTTTCTTAGATGAGTCGAAAGTCAAATTATTTTAATGCAGTTTTGTTTCAAAGATCGATTGAATTCTAAAAACACCTTTATAATTGAAATGGGGCAATTTTTGACGAAGATATGGCCATTTATTTCAAGGTAGACCCTATTTAATGTTTGGCTTATATTTTCTATTAATCGAAGAATATCCCTTAATATCTTTCTTAGATGAGTCGGAAGTCAAACTATTTTAGTGCAGTTTTGTTCCAAAGATTGAACGAATTCCAAAAACACCTTTATAATTGAAATGGGGCAATTTTTGACGAAGATATGGCCATTTATTTCAAGGTAGACCCTATTTAATGTTTGGCTTATATTTTCTATTAATCGAAGAATATCCCTTAATATCTTTCTTAGATGAGTCGGAAGTCAAATTATTTTAATGCAGTTTTGTAACAAAGATCAAGCGAATTCTAAAAACACCTTTATAATTGAAATGAGGCAATTTTTGACGAAGATATGGCCATTTATTTCAAGGTAGACCCTATTTAATGCTTTCCATATATTTTCTGTTAATCAACAATATCCCTTAATATCTTTCTTAGATGAGTCGGAAGTCAAATTATTTTAATGCAGTTTTGTTCCAAAGATTGAGTGAATTCTAAAAACACCTTTATAATTGAAATGGGGCAATTTGAGACAAAGATATGGCCATTTATTTCAAGGTAGACCCTATTTAATGCTTTCCATATATTTTCTATTATTCGAAGAATATCCCTTAATATCTTTCTTAGATGAGTCGGAAGTCAAATTATTTTAATGCAGTTTTGTTACAAAGATTGAGTGAATTCTAAAAACACCTTTATAATTGAAATGGGGCAATTTTTGACGAAGATATGGCCATTTATTTCAAGGTAGACCCTATTTAATGCTTTCCATATATTTTCTATTTATCGAAGAATATCCCTTAATATCTTTCTTAGATGAGTCGGAAGTCAAATTATTTTAATGCAGTTTTGTTCCAAAGATCAAGTGAATTCTAAAAACACCTTTATAATTGAAATGGGGCAATTTTAGACAAAGATATGGCCATTTATTTCAAGGTTGACCCTATTTAATGTTTGGCTTATATTTTCTATTAATCGAAGAATATCTCTTAATATCTTTCTTAGATGAGTCGGAAGTCAAATTATTTTAATGCAGTTTTGTTCCGAAGATTGAACGAATTCCAAAAACACCTTTATAATTGAAATGGGGCAATTTTAGACGAAGATATGGCCATTTATTTCAAGGTAGAGCCTATTTAATGCTTTCCATATTTTTTCTATTTATCGAAGAATATCCCTTAATATCTTTCTTAGATGAGTCGGAAGTCAAATTATTTTAATGCAGTTTTGTTCCAAAGATCAAGCGAATTCTAAAAACACCTTTATAATTGAAATGGGGCAATTTGAGACAAAGATATGGCCATTTATTTCAAGGTAGACCCTATTTAATGTTTGGCTTATATTTTCTATTAATCGAAGAATATCCCTTAATATCTTTCTTAGATGAGTCGGAAGTCAAATTATTTTAATGCAGTTTTGTAACAAAGATCAAGCGAATTCTAAAAACACCTTTATAATTGAAATGGGGCAATTTTTGACGAAGATATGGCCATTTATTTCAAGGTAGACCCTATTTAATGCTTTCCATATATTTTCTATTTATCGAAGAATATCCCTTAATATCTTTCTTAGATGAGTCGAAAGTCAAATTATTTTAATGCAGTTTTGTTTCAAAGATCGATTGAATTCTAAAAACACCTTTATAATTGAAATGTGGCAATTTTTGACGAAGATATGGTCATTTATTTCAAGGTTGACCCTATTTAATGTTTGGCTTATATTTTCTATTAATCGAAGAATATCCCTTAATATCTTTCTTAGATGAGTCGGAAGTCAAATTATTTTAATGCAGTTTTTGTTCCAAAGATCAAGCGAATCCTAAAAATACCTTTATAATTGAAATGGGGCAATTTGAGACAAAGATATGGCCATTTATTTCAAGGTTGACCCTATTTAATGTTTGCCTTATATTTTCTATTAATCGAAGAATATCTCTTAATATCTTTCTTAGATGAGTCGGAAGTCAAACTATTTTAATGTAGTTTTGTTTCAAAGATCAATTGAATTCTAAAAACACCTTTATAATTGAAATGGGGCAATTTTGGACGAAGATATGGCCATTTATTTCAAGGTAGACCTTATTTAATGCTTTCCATATATTTTCTATTATTCGAAGAATATCCCTTAATATCTTTCTTAGATGAGTCGGAAGTCAAATTATTTTAATGCAGTTTTGTTCCAAAGATGAATTGAATTCTAAAAACACCTTCATAATTGAAATGGGGCAATTTTGACGAAGATATGGCCATTTATTTCATGGTAGACCCTATTAATGCTTTCCATATATTTTTAATTTATCAAAGAATATCCCTTAATATCTTTCTTAGATGAGTCGAAAGTCAAATTATTTTAATGCAGTTTTGTTTCAAAGATTGTTTGAATTCTAAAAACACCTTTATAATTTAAATGGGGCAATTTTTGACGAAGATATGGCCATTTATTTCAAGGTTGACCCTATTTAATGTTTGGCTTATATTTTCTATTAATCGAAGAATATCCCTTAATATCTTTCTTAGATGAGCCGGAAGTCAAATTATTTTAATGCAGTTTTGTTTCAAAGATCGATTGAATTCTAAAAACATCTTTATAATTGAAATGGGGCAATTTTTGACGAAGATATGGCCATTTATTTCAAGGTTGACCCTATTTATTGTTTGGCTTATATTTTCTATTAATCGAAGAATAACCCTTAATATCTTTCTTAGATGAGTCGGAAGTCAAATTATTTTAATGCAGTTTTGTTCCAAAGATCAAGCGAATTTTAAAAACACCTTTATAATTGAAATGGGGCAATTTGAGACAAAGATATGGCCATTTATTTCAAGGTTGACCCTATTTAATGTTTGGCTTATATTTTCTATTAATCGAAGAATATCCCTTAATATCTTTCTTAGATGGGTCGGAAGTCAAATTATTTTAATGCAGTTTTGTAACAAAGATCAAGCGAATTCTAAAAACACCTTTATAATTGAAATGGGGCAATTTTTGACGAAGATATGGCCATTTATTTCAAGGTAGACCCTATTTAATGCTTTCCATATATTTTCTGTTAATCAACAATATCCCTTAATATCTTTCTTAGATGAGTCGGAAGTCAAATTATTTTAATGCAGTTTTGTTCCAAAGATTGAGTGAATTCTAAAAACACCTTTATAATTTAAATGGGGCAATTTGAGACAAAGATATGGCCATTTATTTCAAGGTTGACCCTATTTAATGTTTGCCTTATATTTTCTATTAATCGAAGAATATCTCTTAATATCTTTCTTAGATGAGTCGGAAGTCAAATTATTTTAATGTAGTTTTGTTTCAAAGATCAATTGAATTCTAAAAACACCTTTATAATTGAAATGGGGCAATTTTGGACGAAGATATGGCCATTTATTTCAAGGTAGACCTTATTTAATGCTTTCCATATATTTTCTATTATTCGAAGAATATCCCTTAATATCTTTCTTAGATGAGTCGGAAGTCAAATTATTTTAATGCAGTTTTGTTCCAAAGATTGTTTGAATTCTAAAAACACCTTTATAATTTAAATGGGGCAATTTTTGACGAAGATATGGCCATTTATTTCAAGGTAGACCCTATTTAATGCTTTCCATATATTTTCTATTTATCGAAGAATATCCCTTAATATCTTTCTTAGATGAGTCGGAAGTCAAATTATTTTAATGCAGTTTTGTTCCAAAGATCGAGCGAATTCCAAAAACATCTTTATAATTGAAATGGGGCAATTTTTGACGAAGATATGGCCATTTACTTCAAGGTAGACCCTATTTAATGCTTTCCATATATTTTCTGTTAATCAACAATATCCCTTAATATCTTTCTTAGATGAGTCGGAAGTCAAATTATTTTAATGCAGTTTTGTTCCAAAGATTGAGTGAATTCTAAAAACACCTTTATAATTGAAATGGGGCAATTTGAGACAAAGATATGGCCATTTATTTCAAGGTTGACCCTATTTAATGTTTGCCTTATATTTTCTATTAATCGAAGAATATCTCTTAATATCTTTCTTAGATGAGTCGGAAGTCAAATTATTTTAATGCAGTTTTGTTCCAAAGATCAAGTGAATTCTAAAAACACCTTTATAATTGAAATGGGGCAATTTTAGACAAAGATATGGCCATTTATTTCAAGGTTGACCCTATTTAATGTTTGGCTTATATTTTCTATTAATCGAAGAATATCTCTTAATATCTTTCTTAGATGAGTCGGAAGTCAAACTATTTTAATGCAGTTTTTTTCCGAAGATTGAACGAATTCCAAAAACACCTTTATAATTGAAATGGGGCAATTTTAGACGAAGATATGGCCATTTATTTCAAGGTAGAGCCTATTTAATGCTTTCCATATTTTTTCTATTTATCGAAGAATATCCCTTAATATCTTTCTTAGATGAGTCGGAAGTCAAATTATTTTAGTGCAGTTTTGTTCCAAAGAATTCTAATAACACCTTTATAATTTAAATGGGGCAATTTTTGACGAAGATATGGCCATTTATTTCAAGGTAGAGCCTATTTAATGCTTTCCATATATTTTCTATTTATCGAAGAATATCCCTTAATATCTTTCTTAGATGAGTCGGAAGCCAAATTATTTTAATGCAGTTTTATTTCAAAGATCGATTGAATTCTAAAAACACCTTTATAATTGAAATGCGGCAATTTTTGACGAAGATATGGCCATTTATTTCAAGGTAGACCCTATTTAATGTTTGGCTTATATTTTCTATTAATCGAAGAATATCCCTTAATATCTTTCTTAGATGAGTCGGAAGTCAAATTATTTTAATGCAGTTTTGTAACAAAGATCAAGCGAATTCTAAAAACACCTTTATAATTGAAATGGGGCAATTTTTGACGAAGATATGGCCATTTATTTCAAGGTAGACCCTATTTAATGCTTTCCATATATTTTCTGTTAATCAACAATATCCCTTAATATCTTTCTTAGATGAATCGGAAGTCAAATTATTTTAATGCAGTTTTGTTCCAAAGATTGAGTGAATTCTAAAAACACCTTTATAATTGAAATGGGGCAATTTGAGACAAAGATATGGCCATTTATTTCAAGGTAGACCCTATTTAATGCTTTCCATATATTTTCTATTATTCGAAGAATATCCCTTAATATCTTTCTTAGATGAGTCGGAAGTCAAATTATTTTAATGCAGTTTTGTTACAAAGATTGAGTGAATTCTAAAAACACCTTTATAATTGAAATGGGGCAATTTTTGACGAAGATATGGGCATTTATTTCAAGGTAGAGCCTATTTAATGCTTTCCATATATTTTCTATTTATCGAAGAATATCCCTTAATATCTTTCTTAGATGAGTCGGAAGTCAAATTATTTTAATGCAGTTTTTTTCCAAAGATTGAGTGAATTCTAAAAACACCTTTATAAATGAAATGGGGCAATTTTTGACGAAGATATGGTCATTTATTTCAAGGTTGACCCTATTTAATGTTTGGCTTATATTTTCTATTAATCGAAGAATATCCCTTAATATCTTTCTTAGATGAGTCGGAAGTCAAATTATTTTAATGCAGTTTTGTTCCAAAGATTGTTTGAATTCTAAAAACACCTTTATAATTTAAATGGGGCAATTTTTGACGAAGATATGGCCATTTATTTCAAGGTAGACCCTATTTAATGCTTTCCATATATTTTCTATTTATCGAAGAATATCCCTTAATATCTTTCTTAGATGAGTCGGAAGTCAAATTATTTTAATGCAGTTTTGTTCCAAAGATCAAGCGAATTCTAAAAACACCTTTATAATTGAAATGGGGCAATTTTTGACGAAGATATGGCCATTTATTTCAAGGTAGACCCTATTTAATGCTTTCCATATATTTTCTGTTAATCAACAATATCCCTTAATATCTTTCTTAGATGAGTCGAAAGTCAAATTATTTTAATGCAGTTTTGTTTCAAAGATCGATTGAATTCTAAAAACACCTTTATAATTGAAATGGGGCAATTTTTGACGAAGATATGGCCATTTATTTCAAGGTAGACCCTATTTAATGTTTGGCTTATATTTTCTATTAATCGAAGAATATCCCTTAATATCTTTCTTAGATGAGTCGGAAGTCAAACTATTTTAATGCAGTTTTGTTCCGAAGATTGAACGAATTCCAAAAACATCTTTATAATTGAAATGGGGCAATTTTTGACGAAGATATGGCCATTTATTTCAAGGTAGACCCTATTTAATGTTTGGCTTATATTTTCTATTAATCGAAGAATATCCCTTAATATCTTTCTTAGATGAGTCGGAAGTCAAATTATTTTAATGCAGTTTTGTAACAAAGATTAAGCGAATTCTAAAAACACCTTTATAATTGAAATGGGGCAATTTTTGACGAAGATATGGCCATTTATTTCAAGGTAGACCCTATTTAATGCTTTCCATATATTTTCTGTTAATCAACAATATCCCTTAATATCTTTCTTAGATGAGTCGGAAGTCAAATTATTTTAATGCAGTTTTGTTCCAAAGATTGAGTGAATTCTAAAAACACCTTTATAATTGAAATGGGGCAATTTGAGACAAAGATATGGCCATTTATTTCAAGGTAGACCCTATTTAATGCTTTCCATATATTTTCTATTATTCGAAGAATATCCCTTAATATCTTTCTTAGATGAGTCGGAAGTCAAATTATTTTAATGCAGTTTTGTTACAAAGATTGAGTGAATTCTAAAAACACCTTTATAATTGAAATGGGGCAATTTGAGACAAAGATATGGCCATTTATTTCAAGGTAGACCCTATTTAATGCTTTCCATATATTTTCTATTTATCGAAGAATATCCCTTAATATCTTTCTTAGATGAGTCGGAAGTCAAATTATTTTAATGCAATTTTGTTCCAAAGATCAAGTGAATTCTAAAAACACCTTTATAATTGAAATGGGGCAATTTTAGACAAAGATATGGCCATTTATTTCAAGGTTGACCCTATTTAATGTTTGGCTTATATTTTCTATTAATCGAAGAATATCTCTTAATATCTTTCTTAGATGAGTCGGAAGTCAAACTATTTTAATGTAGTTTTGTTTCGAAGATTGAACGAATTCCAAAAACACCTTTATAATTGAAATGGGGCAATTTTAGACGAAGATATGGCCATTTATTTCAAGGTAGAGCCTATTTAATGCTTTCCATATTTTTTCTATTTATCGAAGAATATCCCTTAATATCTTTCTTAGATGAGTCGGAAGTCAAATTATTTTAGTGCAGTTTTGTTCCAAAAATTGTTTGAATTCTAATAACACCTTTATAATTGAAATGGGGTAATTTTTGACGAAGATATGGCCATTTATTTCAAGGTAGACCCTATTTAATGCTTTCCATATATTTTCTATTTATCGAAGAATATCCCTTAATATCTTTCTTAGATGAGTCGAAAGTCAAATTATTTTAATGCAGTTTTGTTTCAAAGATCGATTGAATTCTAAAAACACCTTTATAATTGAAATGTGGCAATTTTTGACGAAGATATGGTCATTTATTTCAAGGTTGACCCTATTTAATGTTTGGCTTATATTTTCTATTAATCGAAGAATATCCCTTAATATCTTTCTTAGATGAGTCGGAAGTCAAATTATTTTAATGCAGTTTTGTTCCAAAGATCAAGCGAATTCTAAAAACACCTTTATAATTGAAATGGGGCAATTTGAGACAAAGATATGGCCATTTATTTCAAGGTTGACCCTATTTAATGTTTGGCTTATATTTTCTATTAATCGAAGAATATCCCTTAATATCTTTCTTAGATGAGTCGGAAGTCAAATTATTTTAATGTAGTTTTGTTTCAAAGATCAATTGAATTCTAAAAACACCTTTATAATTGAAATGGGGCAATTTTGGACGAAGATATGGCCATTTATTTCAAGGTAGACCTTATTTAATGCTTTCCATATATTTTCTATTATTCGAAGAATATCCCTTAATATCTTTCTTAGATGAGTCGGAAGTCAAATTATTTTAATGCAGTTTTGTTCCAAAGATTGTTTGAATTCTAAAAACACCTTTATAATTTAAATGTTGCAATTTTTGACGAAGATATGGCCATTTATTTCAAGGTAGAGCCTATTTAATGTTTTCCATATATTTTCAATTTATCGAAGAATATCCCTTAATATCTTTCTTAGATGAGTCGGAAGTCAAATTATTTTAATGCAGTTTTGTTTCAAAGATTGTTTGAATTCTAAAAACACCTTTATAATTTAAATGGGGCAATTTTTGACGAAGATATGGCCATTTATTTCAAGGTAGACCCTATTTAATGTTTGGCTTATATTTTCTTTTAATCGAAGAATATCCCTTAATATCTTTCTTAGATGAGTCGGAAGTCAAATTAGTTTAATGCAGTTTTGTTTCAAAGATCGATTGAATTCTAAAAACATCTTTATAATTGAAATGGGGCAATTTTTGACGAAGATATGGCCATTTATTTCAAGGTTGACCCTATTTATTGTTTGGCTTATATTTTCTATTAATCGAAGAATATCCCTTAATATCTTTCTTAGATGAGTCGGAAGTCAAATTATTTTAATGCAGTTTTGTTCCAAAGATCAAGCGAATTCTAAAAACACCTTTATAATTGAAATGGGGCAATTTGAGACAAAGATATGGCCATTTATTTCAAGGTTGACCCTATTTAATGTTTGGCTTATATTTTCTATTAATCGAAGAATATCCCTTAATATCTTTCTTAGATGGGTCGGAAGTCAAATTATTTTAATGCAGTTTTGTAACAAAGATCAAGCGAATTCTAAAAACACCTTTATAATTGAAATGGGGCAATTTTTGACGAAGATATGGCCATTTATTTCAAGGTAGACCCTATTTAATGCTTTCCATATATTTTCTGTTAATCAACAATATCCCTTAATATCTTTCTTAGATGAGTCGGAAGTCAAATTATTTTAATGCAGTTTTGTTCCAAAGATTGAGTGAATTCTAAAAACACCTTTATAATTGAAATGGGGCAATTTGAGACAAAGATATGGCCATTTATTTCAAGGTAGACCCTATTTAATGCTTTCCATATATTTTCTATTATTCGAAGAATATCCCTTAATATCTTTCTTAGATGAGTCGGAAGTCAAATTATTTTAATGCAGTCTTGTTACAAAGATTGAGTGAATTCTAAAAACACCTTTATAATTGAAATGGGGCAATTTTTGACGAAGATATGGCCATTTATTTCAAGGTAGAGCCTATTTAATGCTTTCCATATATTTTCTATTTATCGAAGAATATCCCTTAATATCTTTCTTAGATGAGTCGGAAGTCAAATTATTTTAATGCAGTTTTGTTCCAAAGATCAAGTGAATCCTAAAAACACCTTTATAATTGAAATGGGGCAATTTGTGACAAAGATATGGCCATTTATTTCAAGGTTGACCCTATTTAATGCTTTCCATATATTTTCTATTTATCGAAGAATATCCCTTAATATCTTTCTTAGATGAGTCGGAAGTCAAATTATTTTAATGCAGTTTTGTACCAAAGATTAAGTGAATTCTAAAAACACCTTTATAATTGAAATGGGGCAATTTTTGACGAAGATATGGCCATTTATTTCAAGGTAGACCCTATTTAATGCTTTCCATATATTTTCTGTTAATCAACAATATCCCTTAATATCTTTCTTAGATGAGTCGGAAGTCAAATTATTTTAATGCAGTTTTGTTCCAAAGATTGAGTGAATTCTAAAAACACCTTTATAATTGAAATGGGGTAATTTTTGACGAAGATATGGCCATTTATTTCAAGGTAGACCCTATTTAATGCTTTCCATATATTTTCTATTATTCGAAGAATATCCCTTAATATCTTTCTTAGATGAATCGGAAGTCAAATTATTTTAATGCAGTTTTGTTCCAAAGATTGAGTGAATTCTAAAAACACCTTTATAATTGAAATGGGGCAATTTTGGAGGAAGATATGGCCATTTATTTCAAGGTAGACCCTATTTAATGCTTTCCATATATTTTCTATTATTCGAAGAATATCCCTTAATATCTTTCTTAGATGAGTCGGAAGTCAAATTATTTTAATGCAGTTTTGTTACAAAGATTGAGTGAATTCTAAAAACACCTTTATAATTGAAATGGGGCAATTTTTGACGAAGATATGGTCATTTATTTCAAGGTTGACCGTATTTAATGTTTGGCTTATATTTTCTATTTTTTTTTAATCGAAGAATATCCCTTAATATCTTTCTTAGATGAGTCGGAAGTCAAATTATTTTAATGCAGTTTTGTTCCAAAGATCAAGTGAATCCTAAAAATACCTTTATAATTGAAATGGGGCAATTTGAGACAAAGATATGGCCATTTATTTCAAGGTTGACCCTATTTAATGTTTGCCTTATATTTTCTATTAATCGAAGAATATCTCTTAATATCTTTCTTAGATGAGTCGGAAGTCAAATTATTTTAATGCAGTTTTGTTTCAAAGATCAATTGAATTCTAAAAACACCTTTATAATTGAAATGGGGCAATTTTGGACGAAGATATGGCCATTTATTTCAAGGTAGACCTTATTTAATGCTTTCCATATATTTTCTATTATTCGAAGAATATCCCTTAATATCTTTCTTAGATGAGTCGGAAGTCAAATTATTTTAATGCAGTTTTGTTCCAAAGATTGTTTGAATTCTAAAAACACCTTTATAATTTAAATGGGGCAATTTTTGACGAAGATATGGCCATTTATTTCAAGGTAGACCCTATTTATTGCTTTCCATATATTTTCTATTTATCGAAGAATATCCCTTAATATCTTTCTTAGATGAGTCGGAAGTCAAATTATTTTAATGCAGTTTTGTTCCAAAGATCGAGCGAATTCCAAAAACATCTTTATAATTGAAATGGGGCAATTTTTGACGAAGATATGGCCATTTATTTCAAGGTAGACCCTATTTAATGCTTTCCATATATTTTCTGTTAATCAACAATATCCCTTAATATCTTTCTTAGATGAGTCGGAAGTCAAATTATTTTAATGCAGTTTTGTTCCAAAGATCAAGCGAATTCTAAAAACACCTTTATAATTGAAATGGGGCAATTTTTGACGAAGATATGGCCATTTATTTCAAGGTAGACCCTATTTAATGCTTTCCATATATTTTCTGTTAATCAACAATATCCCTTAATATCTTTCTTAGATGAGTCGAAAGTCAAATTATTTTAATGCAGTTTTGTTCCAAAGATTGAGTGAATTCTAAAAACACCTTTTATAATTGAAATGGGGCAATTTGAGACAAAGATATGGCCATTTATTTCAAGGTTGACCCTATTTAATGTTTGCCTTATATTTTCTATTAATCGAAGAATATCTCTTAATATCTTTCTTAGATGAGTCGGAAGTCAAATTATTTTAATGCAGTTTTGTTCCAAAGATCAAGTGAATTCTAAAAACACCTTTATAATTGAAATGGAGCAATTTTAGACAAAGATATGGCCATTTATTTCAAGGTTGACCCTATTTAATGTTTGGCTTATATTTTCTATTAATCGAAGAATATCTCTTAATATCTTTCTTAGATGAGTCGGAAGTCAAACTATTTTAATGCAGTTTTGTTCCGAAGATTGAACGAATTCCAAAAACACCTTTATAATTTAAATGGGGCAATTTTTGACGAAGATATGGCCATTTATTTCAAGGTAGATCCTATTTAATGCTTTCCATATTTTTTCTACTTATCGAAGAATATCCCTTAATATCTTTCTTAGATGAGTCGGAAGTCAAATTATTTTAGTGCAGTTTTGTTCCAAAGAATTCTAATAACACCTTTATAATTGAAATGGGGCAATTTTTGACGAAGATATGGCCATTTATTTCAAGGTAGAGCCTATTTAATGCTTTCCATATATTTTCTAATTATCGAAGAATATCCCTTAATATCTTTCTTAGATGAGTCGAAAGTCAAATTATTTTAATGCAGTTTTGTTTCAAAGATCGATTGAATTCTAAAAACACCTTTATAATTGAAATGCGGCAATTTTTGACGAAGATATGGCCATTTATTTCAAGGTAGACCCTATTTAATGTTTGGCTTATATTTTCTATTTATCGAAGAATATCCCTTAATATCTTTCTTAGATGAGTCGGAAGTCAAATTATTTTAATGCAGTTTTGTAACAAAGATCAAGCGAATTCTAAAAACACCTTTATAATTGAAATGGGGCAATTTTTGACGAAGATATGGCCATTTATTTCAAGGTAGACCCTATTTAATGTTTGGCTTATATTTTCTATTAATCGAAGAATATCCCTTAATATCTTTCTTAGATGAGTCGGAAGTCAAACTATTTTAATGCAGTTTTGTTCCGAAGATTGAACGAATTCCAAAAACACCTTTATAATTGAAATGGGGCAATTTTTGACGAAGATATGGCCATTTATTTCAAGGTAGACCCTATTTAATGTTTGGCTTATATTTTCTATTAATCGAAGAATATCCCTTAATATCTTTCTTAGATGAGTCGGAAGTCAAATTATTTTAATGCAGTTTTGTAACAAAGATCAAGCGAATTCTAAAAACACCTTTATAATTGAAATGGGGCAATTTTTGACGAAGATATGGCCATTTATTTCAAGGTAGACCCTATTTAATGCTTTCCATATATTTTCTGTTAATCAACAATATCCCTTAATATCTTTCTTAGATGAGTCGGAAGTCAAATTATTTTAATGCAGTTTTGTTCCAAAGATTGAGTGAATTCTAAAAACACCTTTATAATTGAAATGGGGCAATTTGAGACAAAGATATGGCCATTTATTTCAAGGTAGACCCTATTTAATGCTTTCCATATATTTTCTATTATTCGAAGAATATCCCTTAATATCTTTCTTAGATGAGTCGGAAGTCAAATTATTTTCATGCAGTTTTGTTACAAAGATTGAGTGAATTCTAAAAACACCTTTATAATTGAAATGGGGCAATTTTTGACGAAGATATGGCCATTTATTTCAAGGTAGACCCTATTTAATGCTTTCCATATATTTTCTATTTATCGAAGAATATCCCTTAATATCTTTCTTAGATGAGTCGGAAGTCAAATTATTTTAATGCAGTTTTGTTCCAAAGATCAAGTGAATTCTAAAAACACCTTTATAATTGAAATGGGGCAATTTTAGACAAAGATATGGCCATTTATTTCAAGGTTGACCCTATTTAATGTTTGGCTTATATTTTCTATTAATCGAAGAATATCTCTTAATATCTTTCTTAGATGAGTCGGAAGTCAAACTATTTTAATGTAGTTTTGTTTCGAAGATTGAACGAATTCCAAAAACACCTTTATAATTGAAATGGGGCAATTTTAGACGAAGATATGGCCATTTATTTCAAGGTAGAGCCTATTTAATGCTTTCCATATTTTTTCTATTTATCGAAGAATATCCCTTAATATCTTTCTTAGATGAGTCGGAAGTCAAATTATTTTAGTGCAGTTTTGTTCCAAAGAATTCTAATAACACCTTTATAATTGAAATGGGGCAATTTTTGACGAAGATATGGCCATTTATTTCAAGGTAGACCCTATTTAATGCTTTCCATATATTTTCTATTTATCGAAGAATATCCCTTAATATCTTTCTTAGATGAGTCGAAAGTCAAATTATTTTAATGCAGTTTTGTTTCAAAGATCGATTGAATTCTAAAAACACCTTTATAATTGAAATGTGGCAATTTTTGACGAAGATATGGTCATTTATTTCAAGGTTGACCCTATTTAATGTTTGGCTTATATTTTCTATTAATCGAAGAATATCCCTTAATATCTTTCTTAGATGAGTCGGAAGTCAAATTATTTTAATGCAGTTTTGTTCCAAAGATCAAGCGAATCCTAAAAATACCTTTATAATTGAAATGGGGCAATTTGAGACAAAGATATGGCCATTTATTTCAAGGTAGACCCTATTTAATGCTTTCCATATATTTTCTATTTATCGAAGAATATCTCTTAATATCTTTCTTAGATGAGTCGGAAGTCAAATTATTTTAATGTAGTTTTGTTTCAAAGATCAATTGAATTCTAAAAACACCTTTATAATTGAAATGGGGCAATTTTGGACGAAGATATGGCCATTTATTTCAAGGTAGACCTTATTTAATGCTTTCCATATATTTTCTATTAATCGAAGAATATCTCTTAATATCTTTCTTAGATGAGTCGGAAGTCAAATTATTTTAATGTAGTTTTGTTTCAAAGATCAATTGAATTCTAAAAACACCTTTATAATTGAAATGGGGCAATTTTTGACGAAGATATGGCCATTTATTTCAAGGTAGACCCTATTTAATGTTTGGCTTATATTTTCTATTAATCGAAGAATATCCCTTAATATCTTTCTTAGATGAGTCGGAAGTCAAATTATTTTAATGCAGTTTTGTAACAAAGATCAAGCGAATTCTAAAAACACCTTTATAATTGAAATGGGGCAATTTTTGACGAAGATATGGCCATTTATTTCAAGGTAGACCCTATTTAATGCTTTCCATATATTTTCTGTTAATCAACAATATCCCTTAATATCTTTCTTAGATGAGTCGGAAGTCAAATTATTTTAATGCAGTTTTGTTCCAAAGATTGAGTGAATTCTAAAAACACCTTTATAATTGAAATGGGGCAATTTGAGACAAAGATATGGCCATTTATTTCAAGGTAGACCCTATTTAATGCTTTCCATATATTTTCTATTATTCGAAGAATATCCCTTAATATCTTTCTTAGATGAGTCGGAAGTCAAATTATTTTCATGCAGTTTTGTTACAAAGATTGAGTGAATTCTAAAAACACCTTTATAATTGAAATGGGGCAATTTTTGACGAAGATATGGCCATTTATTTCAAGGTAGACCCTATTTAATGCTTTCCATATATTTTCTATTTATCGAAGAATATCCCTTAATATCTTTCTTAGATGAGTCGGAAGTCAAATTATTTTAATGCAGTTTTGTTCCAAAGATCAAGTGAATTCTAAAAACACCTTTATAATTGAAATGGGGCAATTTTAGACAAAGATATGACCATTTATTTCAAGGTTGACCCTATTTAATGTTTGGCTTATATTTTCTATTAATCGAAGAATATCTCTTAATATCTTTCTTAGATGAGTCGGAAGTCAAACTATTTTAATGTAGTTTTGTTTCGAAGATTGAACGAATTCCAAAAACACCTTTATAATTGAAATGGGGCAATTTTAGACGAAGATATGGCCATTTATTTCAAGGTAGAGCCTATTTAATGCTTTCCATATTTTTTCTATTTATCGAAGAATATCCCTTAATATCTTTCTTAGATGAGTCGGAAGTCAAATTATTTTAGTGCAGTTTTGTTCCAAAGAATTCTAATAACACCTTTATAATTGAAATGGGGCAATTTTTGACGAAGATATGGCCATTTATTTCAAGGTAGACCCTATTTAATGCTTTCCATATATTTTCTATTTATCGAAGAATATCCCTTAATATCTTTCTTAGATGAGTCGAAAGTCAAATTATTTTAATGCAGTTTTGTTTCAAAGATCGATTGAATTCTAAAAACACCTTTATAATTGAAATGTGGCAATTTTTGACGAAGATATGGTCATTTATTTCAAGGTTGACCCTATTTAATGTTTGGCTTATATTTTCTATTAATCGAAGAATATCCCTTAATATCTTTCTTAGATGAGTCGGAAGTCAAATTATTTTAATGCAGTTTTGTTCCAAAGATCAAGCGAATTCTAAAAACACCTTTATAATTGAAATGGGGCAATTTGAGACAAAGATATGGCCATTTATTTCAAGGTTGACCCTATTTAATGTTTGCCTTATATTTTCTATTAATCGAAGAATATCTCTTAATATCTTTCTTAGATGAGTCGGAAGTCAAATTATTTTAATGTAGTTTTGTTTCAAAGATCAATTGAATTCTAAAAACACCTTTATAATTGAAATGGGGCAATTTTGGACGAAGATATGGCCATTTATTTCAAGGTAGACCTTATTTAATGCTTTCCATATATTTTCTATTATTCGAAGAATATCCCTTAATATCTTTCTTAGATGAGTCGGAAGTCAAATTATTTTAATGCAGTTTTGTTCCAAAGATTGAGTGAATTCTAAAAAACACCTTTATAATTGAAATGGGGCAATTTGAGACAAAGATATGGCCCATTTATTTCAAGGTTGACCCTATTTAATGTTTGCCTTATATTTTCTATTAATCGAAGAATATCTCTTAATATCTTTCTTAGATGAGTCGGAAGTCAAATTATTTTCATGCAGTTTTGTTACAAAGATTGAGTGAATTCTAAAAACACCTTTATAATTTAAATGGGGCAATTTTTGACGAAGATATGGCCATTTATTTCAAGGTAGACCCTATTTAATGCTTTCCATATATTTTCTATTTATCGAAGAATATCCCTTAATATCTTTCTTAGATGAGTCGGAAGTCAAATTATTTTAATGCAGTTTTGTTCCAAAGATCAAGTGAATTCTAAAAACACCTTTATAATTGAAATGGGGCAATTTTAGACAAAGATATGGCCATTTATTTCAAGGTTGACCCTATTTAATGTTTGGCTTATATTTTCTATTAATCGAAGAATATCTCTTAATATCTTTCTTAGATGAGTCGGAAGTCAAACTATTTTAATGTAGTTTTGTTTCGAAGATTGAACGAATTCCAAAAACACCTTTATAATTGAAATGGGGCAATTTTAGACGAAGATATGGCCATTTATTTCAAGGTAGACCCTATTTAATGCTTTCCATATATTTTCTATTTATCGAAGAATATCCCTTAATATCTTTCTTAGATGAGTCGGAAGTCAAATTATTTTAGTGCAGTTTTGTTCCAAAGAATTCTAATAACACCTTTATAATTGAAATGGGGCAATTTTTGACGAAGATATGGCCATTTATTTCAAGGTAGACCCTATTTAATGCTTTCCATATATTTTCTATTTATCGAAGAATATCCCTTAATATCTTTCTTAGATGAGTCGAAAGTCAAATTATTTTAATGCAGTTTTGTTTCAAAAGATCGATTGAATTCTAAAAACACCTTTATAATTGAAATGTGGCAATTTTTGACGAAGATATGGTCATTTATTTCAAGGTTGACCCTATTTAATGTTTGGCTTTATATTTTCTATTAATCGAAGAATATCCCTTAATATCTTTCTTAGATGAGTCGGAAGTCAAATTATTTTAATGCAGTTTTTGTTCCAAAGATCAAGCGAATCTAAAAATACCTTTATAATTGAAATGGGGCAATTTGAGACAAAGATATGGCCATTTATTTCAAGGTTGACCCTATTTAATGCTTTCCATATATTTTCTATTTATCGAAGAATATCTTCTTAATATCTTTCTTAGATGAGTCCGAAGTCAAATTATTTTAATGTAGTTTTGTTTCAAAGATCAATTGAATTCTAAAAACACCTTTATAATTGAAATGGGGCAATTTTGGACGAAGATATGGCCATTATTCAAGTGGATTACTTATTTAATACCATATATTTTTTTTCTATTATTCGAGAATATCCATAATATCTTTTCTTAGTTAGATCGGAGTCAAAAATTAGTAAGTTTTGTTCCAAAGATTGTTTGAATTCTAAAAACACCTTTATAATTTAAATGTTGCAATTTTTGACGAAGATATGGCCATTTATTTCAAGGTAGACCCTATTTAATGTTTTCCATATATTTTCAATTTATCGAAGAATATCCCTTAATATCTTTCTTAGATGAGTCGGAAGTCAAATTATTTTAATGCAGTTTTTGTTTCAAAAGATTGTTTGA
Organism: Drosophila grimshawi; assembly: GCF_018153295.1. NCBI lineage: Eukaryota > Metazoa > Arthropoda > Insecta > Diptera > Drosophilidae > Drosophila > Drosophila grimshawi. Next base: position 26,190 of record NW_025062852.1, read on the forward strand.
ATTACAAAAACACCTTTATAATTTAAATGGGGCAATTTTTGACGAAGATATGGCCATTTATTTCAAAGGTAGACCTATTTAATGTTTGGCTTATATTTTCTTTAATCGAAGAATATCCTTAATATCTTTCTTAGATGGTCGGAGTCAAATTATTTTAATGCAGTTTTGTTTCAAAGATCGATTGAATTCTAAAAACATCTTTATAATTGAAATGGGGCAATTTTTGACGAAGATATGGCCATTTATTTCAAGGTTGACCCTATTTATTGTTTTGGCTTATATTTTCATTAATCGAAGAATATCCCTTAATATCTTTCCCAGATGAGTCGGAAGTCAAATTATTTTAATGCAGTTTTGTTCCAAAGATCCAAGCGAATTCTAAAGCACCTTTATAATTGAAATGGGGGCAATTTGAGACAAAGATATATGGCCATTATTTCAAGGTTGACCCTATTTAATGTTTGGCTTATATTTTCTATTAATCGAAGAATATCCTTAATATATATCTTTCTTAGATGGGTCGGAAGTCAAATTATTTTAATGCAGTTTTGTAGTAACAAAGATCAAGCGAA
>NW_025062853.1:0-5690 GCF_018153295.1 Drosophila grimshawi
TTGACCTCCGACTCATATCTATGGAAGAAAGACATAAAGGATATTCTTCGATAAATAGAAAATATATGTAAAAAAATACAATAGGGTCTACCTTGAAATAATGGCCATATCTTCGTCAAAAAACGCCCATTTAAATTATAAAAGTGTGTTTTAGAATTCACCTGATCTTTGGAAGAAAACAGCATTAAAATAATTCTTGACTTCCGACTCATCTAAGAAGCATATTAAGGGATATTCGATAAATAGAAAATATATGGAAAGCATTAAATAGGGTCAACCTTGAAAATAAATTTGGCCATATCTTCGTCAAAAATTGCCCCATTTCAATTAGTAAAGGTGTTTTTAGAATTCAGCACGATCTTTGGAACAAAAACTCACTAAAATAATTTTAATTGGGACTCATCTAAGAAAGATATTAAGGGATATCTTTCGATAAGAGAAAATATATGGAAAGCATTAAATAGGTGTCTACCTCGAAATAAATAAAAACAACATTCGTCAAAAATCGTCCTACCTAAATTATAAGAAGTTTTGTAAATTCACTCTTTTGATCGTGGAACAAAACTAAACTAAAATAATTCTTGACTTCGACTAATTTAAGTAAGTATATTATGGATACTCTTCAATAAAGAGAAAATATAGGGACGCATTAAATAGGGTCTCTACCTTGAAATGGGGAAATTACTAGGTCTTTCGTCAAAAATTGCACCATTTCAATTATAAAGGTGTTTTTAGAATTCACTTGATCTTGAAACAAAACTGCATTAAAATAATTTGACTTCCGACCTATCTAAGAAAGATACTAAGGGATATTCTGGGATAAATAGAAAATATATGGAAAGCATTAAATAGGGGCCTTACCTTGAAATAAATAGCCATATTTCAACAAAAAATCATTCCATTTAATTATAAAGGTGTTTTAGAATTCACTCGATCTTTTGAAGAAAACTGTATTGAAAATAATTTGACTTCCGACTCATGTAAGAAAGATATTATGATATTCGGGATAAATAGGAAATATATGGAAAGCATGCAATAAATAGGGTCTACCTTTGAAATAATGGCCATATCTTCGTCGGCACTGTCCCATTTCAATTATAAATGTGCTTTAGAATTCACTTGATCTTTTGAACAAAACTGGGTATTAAAATAATTTGACTTCCGACTCATTCAGAAGAAAGACATTCATGGATAATCTTGATAAATATAATATAAGGAAAGCTCAAATAGGGTCAATTTTTAAATAAATAACTATCTCCTGGCTTAAAAAATGCCCCAATTCAATTATAAAGCTGTTTTTAGAATTCACGCAATCTTTGGAACAAAACACTGCACTAAAATAATTTGACTTCCGACTCATCTAAGAAAGATATTATGTGATACTTCTTCGATAAATAGAAAATATATGGAAAGCATTAAATAGGGTCTACCTTGAAGACAATGGCTACACATCTTCAAGTCACAAAATTCGCCCCATTCTCAATTATAAACGGTGTTTTTGGAATCTACTTGATCTTTGGAACAAAACTGCATGGGGGCATCAATTTGACTTCCGACTCATCTAAGAAAGATATTAAGCGATATTCTTCGATAAATAGAAAATATACGGAAAAGCATTAAATAGGGTCTACCTTGAAAGAAGTGGCCATATCTTCGCCAAAAATTTGCCTCCATTTCAATTATAAAGGTGTTTTAGAATTCACTTGATCTTTGGAACAAAACTGCATTAAAATAATTTGACTTCCGACTCATCTAAGAAAGATATTAAGGGATATTCTTCGATAAATAGAAAATATATGGAAAGCATTAAATAGGGTCTACCTTGAAATAAAATGGCCATATCTCGTCAAAAATTGCCCCATTTCAATTATAAAGGTGTTTTTAGAATTCACTCGATCTTTGGAACAAAACTGCATTAAAATAATTTGACTTCCGACTCATCTAAGAAAGATATTAAGGGATATTCTTCGATAAATAGAAAATATATGGAAAGCATTAAATAGGGTCTACCTTGAAATAAATGGCCATATCTTCGTCAAAAATTGCCCCATTTCAATTATAAAGGTGTTTTTAGAATTCGCTTGATCTTTGAAACAAAACTGCATTAAAATAATTTGACTTCCGACTCATCTAAGAAAGATATTTATTCTTCGATAAATAGAAAATATATGGAAAGCATTAAATAGGGTCTACCTTGAAATAAATGGCCATATCTTCGTCAAAAATTGCCCCATTTCAATTATAAAGGTGTTTTTCGAATTCACTTGATCTTTGGAACAAAACTGCATTAAAATAATTTGACTTCCGACTCATCTAAGAAAGATATTAAGGGATATTCGATAAATAGAAAATATATGGAAAGCATTAAATAGGGTCTACCTTGAAATAAATGGCCACATCTTCGTCGGTACCTGCCCCACTTCAATTATAGAGGTGTTTTTAGAATTCACTCGATCTTTGGAACAAAACCGCATTAAAATAAATTTAACTTCCGACTCATCTAAGAAAGATATTAAGGGATATTCTTCTTCGATAAATAGAAAATATAAGGCAAGCATTAAATAGGGTCTACCTTGAAATAAAGGGCCATATCTTCGTCAAAAATTGCCCCATTTCAATTATAAAGGCGCTTTTATAGAATTCACTCGATCTTTGGAACAAAACTGCATTAAAATAATCTTGACTTCTTGACTCATCTAAGAAAGATATTAAGGGATATTCTTCGATAAATAGAAAATATATGGAAAGCATTAAATAGGGTCAACCTTGAAATAAATGGCCACATCTTCGTCAAAAATTGCCCCATTTCAATTATAAAGGTGTTTTTAGAATTCACTTGATTCCTTTGGAACAAAAACTGCATTAAAATAATTTGACTTCCGACTCACCCTAAGAAAGATATTAAGGGATATTCTTCGATAAATAGAAAATATACGGAAAGCATTAAATAGGGTCTACCTTGAAATAAATGGCCATATGTTCGCCGAACCGTGCCCCATTTCAATTATAAAGGTGTTTTTTAGAATTCACTTGATCTTTGGAACAAAACTGCATTAAAATAACTTGACTTCCCGACTCATCTAAGAAAGATATTATGGGATATTCTTCGATAAATAGGAAATATACGGAAAGCATTAAATAGGGTCTACCTTGAAATAAACGGCCATACCTTCGTCAAAAATTGCCCCATTTCAATTATAAAGGTGTTTTTAGAATTAACCTGATCTTTTGAAAACAAAACTGCATTAAAATATTTTGGCTTCCGACTCATCTAAGAAAGATATTAAGGGATATTCTTCGATAAATAGAAAATATAAGGAAAGCATTAAATAGGGTCTACCTTGAAATAAATGGCCACATCTTCGTCAAAAATTGCCCCACTTCAATTATAAAAGGTGTCTTTTAGAATTCGCTTGATCTTTGGAACAAAACCGCATTAAAATAATTTGACCTCCTTGACTCATCTAAGAAAGATATTAAGGGATATTCTTCGATAAATAGAAAATATATGGAAAGCATTAAATAGGGTCTACCTTGAAAATAAATGGCCATATCTTCGTCAAAAAAATTGCCCCACTTCTATTATAAAGGTGTTTTTAGAATTCGCTTGATCTTTGGAACAAAACTGCATTGAAATAATTTGACTTCCGACTCATCTAAGAAAGATATTAAGGGATATTCTTCGATAAATAGAAAATATATGGAAAGCATTAAATAGGGTCTACCTTGAAATAAAGGGCCATATCTTCGTCAAAAATTGCCCCATTTCAATTATAAAGGTGTTTTTAGAATTCACTCGATCTTTGGAAACAAAACTGCATTAAAATAATTTGACTTCCGACTCATCTGAAGGAAAGATATTAAGGGATATTCTTCGATAAATAGAAAATATATGGAAAGCATTAAATAGGGTCTACCTTGAAACAAATGGCCATATCTTCGTCAAAAATTGCCCCATTTCAACTATAAAGGTGCTTTTTAGAATTCGCTTGATCTTTGGAACAAAACTGCATTAAAATATTTTGACTTCCGACTCGTCTAAGAAAGATATTAAGGGATATTCTTTGATAAATAGAAAATATATGGAAAGCATTAAATAGGGTCTACCTTGAAATAAATGGCCATCTCTTCGTCAAAAATTGCCCCTTTTCAATTATAAGGGTGTTTTTGGAATTCACTTGATCTTTGGAACAAAACTGCATGAAAACAATTTTACTTCCGACTCATCTAAGAAAGATATTAAGGGATATTCTTCGATAAATAGAAAACATATGGAAAGCATTTAACAGGGTCTACCTTGAAATAAATGGCCATATCTTCGCCAAGTACCGCCCCATTTCAATTATAAAGGTGTTTTTTAGAATTCACTCGATCTTTTGAAGAAACCTGCATTAAAATAATTTGACTTCCGACTCATCTAAGAAAGATATTAAGGGATATTCTTCGATAAATAGAAAATATACGGAAAGCATTAAATAGGGTCTACCTTGAAATAAATGGCCATATCTTCGTCTTTGAAAACAAACTGCATTAAAATAATTTGACTTCCCGACTCATCTAAGAAAGATATTAAGGGATATTCTTCGATAAATAGAAAATATAAGGCAAACATTAAATAGTGTCTACCTTGAAATAAATGGCCATATCTTCGTCAACAATTGCCCCATTTCAATTATAAAGGTGTTTTTAGAATTCACTTGATCTTGGAACAAACCGTAAATAAAATAACTTGACTTCCGACTCATCTAAGAAAGATATTAAGGGATATTCTTCGATAAATAGGAAAATATATGAGGAGCATTAAATAGGGTCTATCTTGAAATAAATGGCCATATCTTCGTCAAAAATTGCCCCATTTCAATTATAAAGGTGTTTTTAGAATTCACTTGATCTTTGAAACAAAAACTGCATTAAATTAATTTGACTTCCGGACTCATCTAAGAAAGATATTAAGGGATATTCTTCGCATAAATAGAAAATATATGGAAAGCATTAAATAGGGTCTACCTTGAAATAAATGGCCATATCTTCGGCCGTAAATTGCCCCATTTCAATTATAAAGGTGTTTTTTGAATTCACTTGATCTCAGGAACAAAACTGCATTAAAATATTTTGACTTCCGGCTCAGTGTAAGAAAGATATTAAGGGATATTCTTTGATAAATGAAAATATATGGAAAGCATTAAATAGGGTCTTCACCTTGAAATAAATGGCCATATCTTCGTAAAAATTGCCCCATTTCAATTATAAATGTGTTTTTAGAATTCACTTGATCTTTGGAACAAAACTGCATTAAAATAATTTGACTTCCGACTCATCTAAGAAAAAAGATATTAAGGGATATTCGATAAATAGAAAATATATGGAAAGCATTAAATAGGGGTCTACCTTGAAATAAATGTTTCATATCTTTCGTCAAAAATTGCCCCACTTCAATTATAAAGGTGCTTTTAGAATTCGCTTAATCTTTGAAACAAAACTGCATTAAAATAATTTGACTTCCGACTCATCTAAGAAAGATATTAAGGGATATTCTTCGGATAAATAGAAAATATATGGAAAGCATTAAATAGGGTCTACCTTGAAATAAATGGCCATATCTTCGTCAAAAATTGCCCCATTTCACTATAAAGGTGTTTTTAGAATTCACTCGATCTTTGGAACAAAACTGCATTAAAATAATTTGACTT
>NW_025062854.1:0-7161 GCF_018153295.1 Drosophila grimshawi
GATATTCTTCTTGATAAATAGAAAATATATGTGGGAAAGCATTAAATAGGGTCTACCTTGAAATAAATGGCCATATCTTCATCTAAAATTGCCCAATTTCAATTATAAAGGTGTTTTTAGAATCTAAGGTGATCTTTGGAACAAAACTGCATTAAAATAATTTGACTTCCGACTCATCTGGGTAAGAAAGATATTAAGGGATATTCTTGGATAAATAGGAAAAATATATGGAAAGCATCAATGGCGTCTACCTTGAAATAAATAGCCATATCTTCGTCAAAAATTGCCCCATTTCAATTATAAAGGTGTTTTTAGAATTCACTCAATCTTTTGGAACAAAAACTGCATTAAAATAATTTGACTTCCGACTCATCTAAGAAAGATATTAAGGGACATTCTCTTCTATAAATAAAAAATAAAGAGAGAAAAATAGGGTCATAAAAAAAATAAATAGAGTCATATCTTCGTCCAAAATTGCCCCATTTCAATTATAAAGGTGTTTTTAGAATTCTCTGATCTTTGGAACAAAACTGCATTAAAATAATTTGACTTCCGACTCATCTAAGAAAGATATTATGATATCGACAAATAGAAAATATATGGAAAGCATTAAATAGGGTACTCACCCTTGGAAATAAATGGCCATATCTTCGTCAAAAATTGCCCCATTTCAATTATAAAGGTGTTTTAAGAATTCACTTTGATCTTTGGAACAAAACTGCATTAAAATAATTTGACTTCCAACTCATCTAAGAAAGATATTAAGGGATATTCTTCGATAAATAGAAAATATATGGAAAGCATTAAATAGGGTCTACCTTGAAATAAATGGCCATCTTTCGTCAAAATGTCTCATTTCAATTATAAAAATGTTTTAGAATTCACTTGATCTCTGGAACAAAACTGCATTAAAAATAATTTGACTTCCGACTCATCTAAGAAAGATATTAAGGGATATTCTTCGGTAAATAGAAAATATATGGAAAGCATTAAATAGGGTCTACCTTGAAATAAATGGCCATATCTTCGTCAAAAATTGCCCCATTTCAATTATAAAGCGGATTTTAAATTCACTTGACTTTTGGAACAAAACTGCATTAAAATAATTTGACTTCCGACTCATCAAGATATTAAGCTATTATCTTCTGACAAATAGAAATGAGTGGAAAAGCAGTAAATAGGGTCTACCTTGAAATAAATGGCCATATCTTCGCCTGCAACTGTCCCACTTAAATTATAAAGGTGTTTTTAGAATTCACTTTACCTTTTAAACAAAACCAGATTAAAATAATTTGACTTCCTACTCATCTAAGAAAGATATTAAGGGATATTCTTCGATAAATAGAAAATATATGGAAAGCATTCAATGGGGTCTACCTTTAAATAATGGCCATACACCGTCAAAAATTGCCCTTTTTCAATTATAAAGGTGTTTTTAGAATTCACTTGATCTTTGGAACAAAACTGCATTAAAATAATTTGACTTCCGACTCATCTAAGAAAGATATTAAGGGATATTCGACAAATAGAAAATATATGGAAAGGATTAAATAGGGTCTACCTTGAAATAAAATGGCCATATCTTCATCTAAAATTGCCCAATTTCAATAGTAAGGTGTTTAAGAATTTCATTGATCTTTGGAACAAAACTGCATTAAAATAATTTGACTTCCGACTCATCTAAGAAAGATATTAAGGGATACTCTTCGATAAATAGAAATATATGGCAGCATTAAATAGGGTCTACCTTGAATTAAATGGCCACATCTTCGTCAAAAATTACCCTATTTCAATTATAATGGTGTTTTTAGAATTCACTTGATCTTTGGAACAAAAACTGCATTAAAATAATTTGACTTCCGACTCATCTAAGAATGATATTAAGGGATATTCTTCGATAAATAGAAAATATATGGAAAGCATTAAATAGGGTCTACCTTGAACTAAATAGCCATATCTTCGTCAAAAATTGCCCCACTTCAATTATAAAGGTGTTTTTAGAATTCGCTTAATCTTTTAAACAAAACTGCATTAAAATAACTTGACTTCCGACTCATCTAAGAAAGATATTAAGGGATATTCTTCGATAAATAGAAAATATATGGAAAGCATTAAATAGGGTCTACCTTGAAATAAATGGCCATATCTTCGTCAAAAATTGCCCCATTTCAATTATAAAGGTGTTTTTAGAATTCACTTGATCTTTGGAACAAAAACTGCATTAAAACAATTTGACTTCCGACTCATCTAAGAAAGATATTAAGGGATATTCTTCGATAAATAGAAAATATATGGAAAGCATTAAATAGGGTCAACCTTGAAATAAATGGCCATATCTTCGTCAAAAATTGCCCCATTTCAATTATAAAGGTGTTTTTTAGAATTCACTTGATCTTTGGAAACAAAACTGCATTAAAATAATTTGACTTCCGGACTCATCTAAGAAAGATATTAAGGGATATTCTTCGACAAATAGAAAATATATGGAAAGCATTAAATAGGGTCTACCTTGAAATAAATGGCCATATCTTCGTCCAAAATTGCCCCATTTCAATTATAAAGGTGTTTTTAGAATTCACTTGATCTTTGGAACAAAACTGCATTAAAATAATTTGACTTCCGACTCATCTAAGAAAGATATTAAGGGATATTCTTCGATAAATAGAAAATATATGGAAAGCATTAAATAGGGTCTACCTTGAAATAAATGGCCATATCTTCGTCAAAATTGCCCCATTTCAATTATAAAGGTGTTTTTTGAATTCGCTTGATCTTTGGAACAAAACTGCATTAAAATAATTTGACTTCCGACTCATCTAAGAAAGATATTAAGGGATATTCTTCGATAAATAGAAAATATATGGAAAGCATTAAATAGGGTCTACCTTGAAATAAATGGCCATATCTTCGTCAAAAATTGCCCCATTTCAATTATAAAGGTGTTTTTAGAATTCACTCGATCTTTGGAACAAAACTGCATTAAAATAATTTGACTTCCGACTCATCTAAGAAAGATATTAAGGGATATTCTTCGATAAATAGAAAATATATGGAAAGCATTAAATAGGGTCTACCTTGAAATAAATGGCCATATCTTCGTCAAAAATTGCCCCATTTCAATTATAAAGGTGTTTTTGGAATTCGCTTGATCTTTGGAACAAAACTGCATTAAAATAATTTGACTTCCGACTCATCTAAGAAAGATATTAAGGGATATTCTTCGATAAATAGAAAATATATGGAAAGCATTAAATAGGGTCTACCTTGAAATAAATGGCCATATCTTCGTCAAAAATTGCCCCATTTCAATTATAAAGGTGTTTTTAGAATTCACTTGATCTTTGGAACAAAAACTGCATTAAAATAATTTGACTTCCGACTCATCTAAAGAAAGATATTAAGGGATATTCTTCGATAAATAGAAAATATATGGAAAGCATTAAATAGGGTCTACCTTGAAATAAATGGCCATATCTTCGTCAAAAATTGCCCCATTTCAATTATAAAGGTGTTTTTAGAATTCGCTTGATCTTTGGAAAAAAAACTGCATTAAAATAATTTGACTTCCGACTCATCTAAGAAAGATATTAAGGGATATTCTTCGATAAATAGAAAATATATGGAAAGCATTAAATAGGGTCTACCTTGAAATAAATGGCCATATCTTCGTCAAAATTGCCCCATTTCAATTATAAAGGTGTTTTTAGAATTCACTTGATCTTTGGAACAAAACTGCATTAAAATAATTTGACTTCCGACTCATCTAAGAAAGATATTAAGGGATATTCTTCGATAAATAGAAAATATATGGAAAGCATTAAATAGGGTCTACCTTGAAATAAATGGCCATATCTTCGTCAAAAATTGCCCCATTTCAATTATAAAGGTGTTTTTAGAATTCGCTTGATCTTTGGAACAAAACTGCATTAAAATAATTTGACTTCCGACTCATCTAAGAAAGATATTAAGGGATATTCTTCGATAAATAGAAAATATATGGAAAGCATTAAATAGGGTCTACCTTGAAATAAATGGCCATATCTTCGTCAAAATTGCCCCATTTCAATTATAAAGGTGTTTTTAGAATTCACTTGATCTTTGGAACAAAACTGCATTAAAATAATTTGACTTCCGACTCATCTAAGAAAGATATTAAGGGATATTCTTCGATAAATAGAAAATATATGGAAAGCATTAAATAGGGTCTACCTTGAAATAAATGGCCATATCTTCGTCAAAAATTGCCCCATTTCAATTATAAAGGTGTTTTTAGAATTCACTTGATCTTTGGAACAAAACTGCATTAAAATAATTTGACTTCCGACTCATCTAAGAAAGATATTAAGGGATATTCTTCGATAAATAGAAAATATATGGAAAGCATTAAATAGGGTCTACCTTGAAATAAATGGCCATATCTTCGTCAAAAATTGCCCCATTTCAATTATAAAGGTGTTTTTAGAATTCACTCGATCTTTGGAACAAAAACTGCATTAAAATAATTTGACTTCCGACTCATCTAAGAAAGATATTAAGGGATATTCTTCGATAAATAGAAAATATATGGAAAGCATTAAATAGGGTCTACCTTGAAATAAATGGCCATATCTTCGTCAAAAATTGCCCCATTTCAATTATAAAGGTGTTTTTAGAATTCACTTGATCTTTGGAACAAAACTGCATTAAAATAATTTGACTTCCGACTCATCTAAGAAAGATATTAAGGGATATTCTTCGATAAATAGAAAATATATGGAAAGCATTAAATAGGGTCTACCTTGAAATAAATGGCCATATCTTCGTCAAAAATTGCCCCATTTCAATTATAAAGGTGTTTTTAGAATTCACTCGATCTTTGGAACAAAACTGCATTAAAATAATTTGACTTCCGACTCATCTAAGAAAGATATTAAGGGATATTCTTCGATAAATAGAAAATATATGGAAAGCATTAAATAGGGTCTACCTTGAAATAAATGGCCATATCTTCGTCAAAAATTGCTCCATTTCAATTATAAAGGTGTTTTTAGAATTCACTTGATCTTTGGAACAAAACTGCATTAAAATAATTTGACTTCCGACTCATCTAAGAAAGATATTATGGATATTCTTCGATAAATAGAAAATATATGGAAAGCATTAAATAGGGTCTACCTTGAAATAAATGGCCATATCTTCGTCAAAAATTGCCCCATTTCAATTATAAAGGTGTTTTTAGAATTCACTTGATCTTTGGAACAAAAACTGCATTAAAATAATTTGACTTCCGACTCATCTAAGAAAGATATTAAGGGATATTCTTCGATAAATAGAAAATATATGGAAAGCATTAAATAGGGTCTACCTTGAAATAAATGGCCATATCTTCGTCAAAAATTGCCCCATTTCAATTATAAAGGTGTTTTTAGAATTCACTCGATCTTTGGAACAAAACTGCATTAAAATAATTTGACTTCCGACTCATCTAAGAAAGATATTAAGGGATATTCTTCGATAAATAGAAAATATATGGAAAGCATTAAATAGGGTCTACCTTGAAATAAATGGCCATATCTTCGTCAAAAATTGCCCCATTTCAATTATAAAGGTGTTTTTAGAATTCACTTGATCTTTTGGAACAAAACTGCATTAAAATAATTTGACTTCCGACTCATCTAAGAAAGATATTAAGGGATATTCTTCGATAAATAGAAAATATATGGAAAGCATTAAATAGGGTCTACCTTGAAATAAATGGCCATATCTTCGTCAAAAATTGCCCCATTTCAATTATAAAGGTGTTTTTAGAATTCACTTGATCTTTGGAACAAAACTGCATTAAAATAATTTGACTTCCGACTCATCTAAGAAAGATATTAAGGGATATTCTTCGATAAATAGAAAATATATGGAAAGCATTAAATAGGGTCTACCTTGAAATAAATGGCCATATCTTCGTCAAAAATTGCCCCATTTCAATTATAAAGGTGTTTTTAGAATTCACTCGATCTTTGGAACAAAACTGCATTAAAATAATTTGACTTCCGACTCATCTAAGAAAGATATTAAGGGATATTCTTCGATAAATAGAAAATATATGGAAAGCATTAAATAGGGTCTACCTTGAAATAAATGGCCATATCTTTCGTCAAAAATTGCCCCATTTCAATTATAAAGGTGTTTTTAGAATTCACTTGATCTTTGGAACAAAACTGCATTAAAATAATTTGACTTCCGACTCATCTAAGAAAGATATTAAGGGATATTCTTCGATAAATAGAAAATATATGGAAAGCATTAAATAGGGTCTACCTTGAAATAAATGGCCATATCTTCGTCAAAAATTGCCCCATTTCAATTATAAAGGTGTTTTTAGAATTCACTTGATCTTTGGAACAAAACTGCATTAAAATAATTTGACTTCCGACTCATCTAAGAAAGATATTAAGGGATATTCTTCGATAAATAGAAAATATATGGAAAGCATTAAATAGGGTCTACCTTGAAATAAATGGCCATATCTTCGTCAAAAATTGCCCCATTTCAATTATAAAGGTGTTTTTAGAATTCACTCGATCTTTGGAACAAAACTGCATTAAAATAATTTGACTTCCGACTCATCTAAGAAAGATATTAAGGGATATTCTTCGATAAATAGAAAATATATGGAAAGCATTAAATAGGGGTCTACCTTGAAATAAATGGCCATATCTTCGTCAAAAATTGCCCCATTTCAATTATAAAGGTGTTTTTAGAATTCACTCGATCTTTTGGAACAAAACTGCATTAAAATAATTTGACTTCCGACTCATCTAAGAAAGATATTAAGGGATATTCTTCGATAAATAGAAAATATATGGAAAGCATTAAATAGGGTCTACCTTGAAATAAATGGCCATATCTTCGTCAAAAATTGCCCCATTTCACTATAAATGTGTTTTTTAGAATTCACTGATCTTTGGAACAAAAACTGCATTAAAATAATTTGACTCCGACTCATCTAAGAAAGATATTAAGGATATCCTTCGATTAATAGAAAATATAAGGCAAGCATTAAATAGGGTCAACTCTTGAAATAAATGGTACCATATCTTCGTCAAAATTGCCCCATTTCAATTATAAAGGTGTTTCTTAGAATTCACTTGATCTTTGGAACAAAACTGCATTAAAATAATTTGACTT
>NW_025062855.1:0-6371 GCF_018153295.1 Drosophila grimshawi
ATGGCCATATCTTTTGTCTAAAATTGCCCATTTCCACTTATAAAGGTGTTTTTGAGAATTTACTCAATCTTTGGAACAAAACTGCATTAAAAATAATTTGACTTCCGACTCCCCTTAGAAAGATATGTAAAGGATATTCTTTGATTAATAGAAATATATGGACAAGCATTCAATAGGGTCGACCTTAAAATAAATTGCCATATCTTCGTCAAAAATTGCCCCATTTACAGGTAAAGAGGTGTTTTTAGAATTCGCTTGATCTTCGGAACAAAACTGCATTAAAATAATTTGACTTCCGACTCGCTCTAAGAAAGATATTAAGGAATATTCTTCGATAAAGGGAAAGATATGGAAAGCATTAAATAGGGTCTACCTTAAGAAATAAATGGCCATATCTTCGTCAAAAATTGCCCCATTTCAATTATAAAGATGTTTTTAGAATTCACTCGATCTTTGGAACAAAACTGCATTAAAATATTTGACTTCCGACTCACCTAAGAAAGATATTAAGGGATATTCTTCGATAAATAGAAAATATATGGAAAGCATTAAATAGGCTCTACCTGGAAATAAATGGCCATATCTTCGTCTAAAATTGCCCCATTTCAATTATAAAGTGTGTTTTTAGAATTCAATTAATCTTTGAAACAAAACTGCATTAAAATAATTTGACTTTCGACTCATCTAAGAAAGATATTAAGGGATATTCTTCGATAAATAGAAAATATATGGAAAGCATTAAATAGGGTCTACCTTGAAATAAATGGCCATATCTTTCGTCTAAAATTGCCCCATTTCAATTATAAAGATGTTTTTAGAATTCACCCGATCTTTGGAACAAAACTGCATTAAAATAATTTGACTTCCGACTCACCTAAGAAAGATATTTAAGGGATATTCTTCTGATAAATAGAAAATATAAGCCAAATATTAAATAGAGTCAACCTTGAAATAAATGGCCATATCTTCGTCAAAAATTGCCCCATTTCAATTATAAAGGTGTTTTTAGAATTTACTCAATGTTTGAAACAAAACTGCATTAAAATAATTTGACTTCCGACTCATCTAAGAAAGATATTAAGGGATATTCTTCGATAAATAGAAAAATATATGGAAAGCATTAAATAGGGTCTACCTTGGAAATAAATGGCCATATCTTCGTCTAAAATCGCCCTATTTCAATTATAAGGATGTTTTTAGAATTCACTCGATCTTTTGAACAAAACTGCTTTAAAATAATTTGACTTCCGACTCATCTAAGAAAGATATTAAGGGATATTCTTCGATAAATAGAAAATATATGGGAAAGCATTAAATAGGCTCCTACCTTGAAATAACTGGCCATATCTTCGTCAAAAATTGCCCGATTTCAATTATAAAGGTGTTTTTAGAATTCACTTGATCTTCGGAAACAAAACTGCGTTAAAATAATTTGACTTCGGACTCATCTAAGAAAGATATTAAGGGATATTCTTCTGATAAATAGAAAATATATGCAAAGCATTAAATAGGGTCTACCTTGAAATAAATGGCCATATCTTCGTCTAAAATTGCCTCATTTCAATTTATAAAGATGTTTATAGAATTCGCTTGATCTTTGGAACAAAACTGCATTAAAATAATTTGACTTCCGACTCATCTAAGAAAGATATTAAGGGATATTCTTCGATAAATAGAAAATATATGGAAAGCATTAAATAGGCTCTACCTTGAAATAAATGGCCATATCTTCGTCTAAAATTGCCCCATTTCAATTATAAAGGTGTTTTTAGAATTCACTTGATCTTTGAAACAAAACTGCATTAAAATAATTTGACTTTCGACTCATCTAAGAAAGATATTAAGGGATATTCTTCGATAAATAGAAAATATATGCCGAAAGCATTCAATAGGGTCTACCTTGAAATAAATGGCCATATCTTTGTCTAAAATTGTCCCATTTCAATTATAAAGGTGTTTTTGAATTCACCTGATCTTTGAAACAAAACTGCATTAAAATAATTTGACTTCCGACTCATCTAAGAAAGATATTAAGGGATATTCTTCGATAAATAGAAAATATATGGAAAGCATTAAATAGGGTCTACCTTGAAATAAATGGCCATATCTTCGTCAAAATTGCCTCATTTTAATTATAAAGATGTTTTTGGAATTCGCTCAATCTTTGAAACAAAACTGCATTAAAATAATTTGACTTCCGACTCATCTAAGAAAGATATTAAGGAATATTCTTCGATAAATGGAAAATATATGGAAAGCATTAAATAGGGTCTACCTTGAAATAAATGGCCATATCTTCGTCAAAAATTGCCCCATTTCAATTATAAAGATGTTTTTAGAATTAACTCGATCTTTGAAACAAAACTGCATTAAAATAATTTGACTGCCGACTCACCTAAGAAAGATATTAAGGGATATTCTTCGATAAATAGAAAATATATGGAAAGCATTAAATAGGGTCTACCTTGAAATAAATGGCCATATCTTCGTCTAAAATTGCCCCATTTCAATTACACAGATGTTTTTGGGAATTCACTCTATCTTTGGAACAAAACTGCATTAAAATAATTTGACTTCCGACTCATCTAAGAAAGATATTAAGGGATATTCTTGATTAATAGAAAATATATGGAAAGCATTAAATAGGGTCTACCTTGAAATAAATGGCCATATCTTCGTCTAAAATTGCCCCATTTCAATTATAAAGATGTTTTTAGAATTCACCCGATCTTAGAAACAAAACTGCATTAAAATAATTTGACTTTCGACTCATCTTAGAAAGATATTAAGGGATATTCTTCGATAAATAGAAAATATATGGAAAACATTAAATAGGGTCTACCTTGAAATAAATGGCCATATCTTCATCTAAAATTGCCCCATTTCAATTATAAAGGTGTTTTTAGAATTCACTTAATCTTTGGAACAAAACTGCATTAAAATAATTTGACCTCCGACTCATCTAAGAAAGATATTAAGAGATATTCTTCGATTAATAGAAAATATAAGGCAAACATTAAATAGAGTCAACCTTGAAATAAATGGCCATATTTTCGTCTAAAATTGCCCGATTTCAATTATAAAGGTGTTTTTTAGAATTCGCTCGATCTTTGAAACAAAACTGCATTAAAATAATTTGACTTCCGACTCATCTAAAAAAGATATTAAGGGATATTCTTCGATAAATAGGAAATATATGGAAAGCATTAAATAGGGTCTACCTTGAAATAAATGGCCATATCTCATCTAAAATTGCCCCATTTCAATTATAAAGATGTTTTTTTAGCATTCGCTCGATCTTTGAAACAAAACTGCATTAAAATAATTTGACTTCCGACTCATCTAAGAAAGATATTAAGGGATATTCTTTGATTAATAGAAAATATAGGCCGAACATTCAATAGGGTCAACCTTGAAATAAATGGCCATATCTTTGTCTAAAATTGCCCCATTTCAATTATAAAGATGTTTTTGGAATTCACCTGATCTTTGAAACAAAACTGCATTAAAATAATTTGACTTCCGACTCATCTAAGAAAGATATTAAGGGATATTCTTCGATAAACAGAAAATATATGGAAAGCATTAAATAGGGTCTACCTTAAAATAAATGGCCATATCTTCGTCTAAAATTGCCCGATTTCAATTATAAAGGTGTTTTTAGAATTCACTTGATCTTCGAAACAAAACTGCGTTAAAATAATTTGACTTCCCGACTCATCTAAGAAAGATATTAAGGGATATTCTTTGATTAATAGAAAATATAAGCCAAACATTCAATAGGGTCAACCTTGAAATAAATGGCCATATCTTCTGTCTAAAATTGCCCCATTTCAATTATAAAGGTGTTTTTGGAATTCACTCGATCTTTGAAACAAAACTGCATTAAAATAATTTGACTTCCGACTCATCTAAGAAAGATATTAAGGGATATTCTTCGATAAATAGAAAATATATGGAAAGCATTAAATAGGCTCTACCTTGAAATAAATGGCCATATCTTCGTCTAAAATTGCCCGATTTCAATTATAAAGGTGTTTTTAGAATTCACTTGATCTTTGGAACAAAACTGCATTAAAATAATTTGACTTCCGACTCATCTAAGAAAGATATTAAGGGATATTCTTCGATTAATAGAAAAATATAAGCCAAACATTCAATAGGGTCAACCTTGAAATAAATGGCCATATCTTCTGTCAAAAATTGCCCCATTTCAATTATAAAGGTGTTTTTGGAATTCACTCGATCTTGGAAACAAAACTGCATTAAAATAATTTGACTTCCGACTCATCTAAGAAAGATATTAAGGGATATTCTTCGATAAATAGAAAATATATGGAAAGCATTAAATAGGCTCTTCCTTGAAATAAATGGCCATATCTTCGTCTAAAATTGCCCGATTTCAATTATAAAGGTGTTTTTAGAATTCACCTGATCTTTGAAACAAAACTGCATTAAAATAATTTGACTTCCGACTCATCTAAGAAAGATATTAAGGGATATTCTTCGATAAATAGAAAATATATGGAAAGCATTAAATAGGGTCTACCTTGAAATAAATGGTCATATCTTCGTCAAAATTGCCTCATTTCAATTATAAAGATGTTTTTAGCATTCGCTCGATCTTTGAAACAAAACTGCATTAAAATAATTTGACTTCCGACTCATCTAAGAAAGATATTAAGGAATATTCTTTGATAAATAGAAAATATATGGAAAGCAATAAATAAATAAATCTTCGGAACAAAACTGCATTAAAATAATTTGACTTCCGACTCATCTAAGAAAGATATTAAGGGATATTCTTCGATAAATAGAAAATATATGGAAAGCATTAAATAGGCTCTACCTTGAAATAAATGGCCATATCTTCGTCTAAAATTGCCCCATTTCAATTATAAAGGTGTTTTTAGAATTCACTTGATCTTTGAAACAAAACTGCATTAAAATAATTTGACTTCCGACTCATCTTAGAAAGATATTAAGGGATATTCTTTGATAAATAGAAAATATATGCCAAAGCATTCAATTGGGTCAACCTTGAAAAAAATGGCCATATCTTTGTCTAAAATTGCCCCATTTCAATTATAAAGGTGTTTTTGAGAATTTACTTGATCTTTGGAACAAAACTGCATTAAAATAATTTGACTTCCGACTCATCTAAGAAAGATATTAAGGGATATTCTTCGATAAATAGAAAATATATGGAAAGCATTAAATAGGGTACCTTGAAATAAATGGCCATATCTTCGTCAAAAATTGCCCCATTTCAATTATAAAGGTGTTTTACAGAATTCACTCGATCTTTGGAACAAAACTGCATTAAAATAACTTGACTTCCGACTCATCTAAGAAAGATATTAAGGATATTCTTCGATAAATAGAAAATATATGGAAAGCATTAAATAGGTCTACCTTGAAATAATGGCCATATCTTCGTCAACAATTGCCCCATTTCAATTATAAAGGTGTTTTTTCGAATTCACTCTGATATTTGGAACAAAAACTGCATTAAAATAATTTGACTTCCGACTGATCTAAGAAAGATATTAAGGGATATTCGATAAATAGAAAAATATATGGAAAGTACATTAAATAGGGTCTGCACCTTGAATAAATGGCCATATCTTCGTCTAAAATTGCCCCCACTTCAATTTATAAAGGCAGTTTTGTCGAATTCGCTCGATCTTTGGAACAAAACTGCATTAAAATAATTTGACTTCCGACTCGATCTGAAGAAAGATTATTAAGGGACATTCTTCTGATAAATAGAAAATATATGGAAAGCATTAAATAGGGTCTACCTTGAAATAAATGGCCATATCTTCGTCAAAAATTGCCCCATTTCAATTATAAAAAGGTGTTTTTAGAATTCACTCGATCTTTGGGAACAAAACTGCATTAAAATAATTTAACTTCCGACTCATCTAAGAAAGATATTAAGGGATATTCTTCGATTAATAGAAAATATATGGAAAGCATTAAATAGGGTCTACCTTGAAATAAATGGCCATATCTTCGTCAAAAATTGCCCCATTTCAATTATAAAGGTGTTTTTAGAATTCGCTTGATCTTTGGAACAAAACTGCATTAAAATAATTTGACTTCCAACTCATCTAAGAAAGATATTAAGGGATATTTCGATAAATAGAAAATATATGGAAAGCATTAAATAGGGTCTACCTTGAAATAAATGGCCATATCTTCGTCAAAAATTGCCCCACTTCAATTATAAAAAGGTGTTTTTAGAATTCGCTCGATCTTTGAAACAAAACTGCATTAAAATAATTTGACTTCCGACTCATCTAAGAAAGATATTAAGGGATATTCTTCGATAAATAGAAAATATATGGAAAGCATTAAATAAGGTC
>NW_025062856.1:0-6409 GCF_018153295.1 Drosophila grimshawi
AAAGGTGTTTTTAGAATTCACTCAGTCTTTGGAACAAAACTGCATTAAAAATAATTTGACTTTCGACTCATCTAAGAAAGATATTAAGGGATATTCTTCGACAAATAAAAAATATATGGAGAGCATTAAATAGGCTCTACCTTGAAATAAATGGCCATATCTTCGTCAAAAATTGCCCCATTTTAATTATAAAGGTGTTTTCAAAATTCACTTGATCTTTGAAACAAAACTGCGTTAAAATAATTTGACTTTCGACTCATCTAAGAAAGATATTAAGGGATATTCTTGATTAACAGAAAATATATGGAAAGCATTAAATAGGGTCTACCTTGAAATAAATGGCCATATCTTCGTCAAAAATTGCCCCATTTCAATTATAAAGGTGTTTTTAGAATTCGCTCGATCTTTAAAACAAAACTGCATTAAAATAATTTGACTTCCGACTCATCTAAGAAAGATATTAAGGGATATTCTTCGATAAAGAGAAAATATATGGAATGCATTAAATAGGGTCTACCTTGAAATAAATGGCCATATCTTCATCAAAAATTGCCCCATTTCAATTATAAAGGTGTTTTTAAAATTCACTCGATCTTTGAAACAAAACTGCATTAAACTAATTCGACTTCCGACTCATCTAAGAAAGATATTAAGGGATATTCTTCGATTAATAGAAAATATAAGCCAAACATTAAATAGGGTTAACCTTGAAATAAATGGCCATATCTTCGTCGAAAATTGCCCCATTTCAATTATAAAGGTGTTTTTAAAATTCACTCAATCCTTGGAACAAAACTGCATTAAAATAATTTGACTTCCGACTCATCTAAGAAAGGTATTAAGGGATATTCTTCGATAAATAGAAAATATATGAAAAGCATTAAATAGGGTCTACCTTGAAATAAATGGCCATATCTTCATCAAAAATTGCCCCATTTCAATTATAAAGGTGTTTTTAGAATTTGCTTGATTTATGGAACAAAACTGCATTAAAATAATTTGACTTCCGACTCATCTAAAAAAGATATTAAGGGATATTCTTCGATTAATAGAAAATATAAGCCAAACATAAAATAGGGTCAACCTTGAAATAAATGGCCATATCTTCGTCAAAAATTGCCCCATTTCAATTTTAAAGGTGTTTTTAGAATTCACTTGATCTTTGGAACAAAACTGCATTAAAATAATTTGACTTCCGACTCATCTAAGAAAGATATTAAGGGATACTCTTCGATAAATAGAAAATATATTGAAAGCATTAAATAGGGTCTACCTTGAAATAAATGCCCATTTCTTCGTCACAAATTGCCCCATTTCAATTGTAAAGGTGTTTTTAGAATTCACTCAATCTTTGAAACAAAACTGCATTAAAATAATTTGACTTCCGACTCATCTAAGAAAGATATTAAGGGATATTCTTCGATAAATAGAAAATATATGGAAAACATTAAATAGGCTCTACCTTGAAATAAATGGCCATATCTTCGTCAAAAATTGCCCCATTTCAATTATAAAGGTGTTTTTGGAATTCACTCAATCTTTGGAACAAAACTGCATTAAAATAATTAGACTTCTGACTCATCTTAGAAAGGTATTAAGGGATATTCTTCGATAAATTGAAAATATATGGAAAGTATTAAATAGGGTCTACCTTGAAATAAATGGCCATATCTTCGTCAAAAATTGCCCCATTTCAATTACAAAGGTGTTTTTAAAATTCAATCAATCTTTCGAACAAAACTGCATTAAAATAAGTTGACTACCGACTCATCTAAGAAAGATATTAAGGGATATTCTTCGATAAATAGAAAATATATGGAAAGCATTAAATAGGGTCTACCTTGAAATAAATGGCCATATCTTCGTCAAAAATTGCCCCATTTCAATTATAAAGGAGTTTTAAGAATTCACTTGATCTGTGGAACAAAACTGCATTAAAATAATTTGACTTCCGACTCATCTAAGAAAGATATTAAGGGATATTCTTCGACAAATAGAAAATATATGGAGAGCATTAAATAGGGTCAACCTTGAAATAAATGGCCATATCTTCGTCAAAAATTGCCCCATTTCAATTATAAAGGTAATTTCAAAATTCACTCGATCTTTGAAACAAAACTGCATTAAAATAATTTGACTTTCGACTCATCTAAGAAAGATATTAAGGGATATTCTTGATTAACAGAAAATATATGGAAATCATTAAATAGGGTCTACCTTGAAATAAATGGCCATATCTTCGTCAAAAATTGTCCCATTTCACTTATAAAGGTGTTTTTAGAATTCACTTGATATTTGAAACAAAACTGCATTAAAATAATTTGACTTCCGACTCATCTAAGAAAGATATTAAGGGATATTCTTCGATAAATAGAAAATATATGGAAAGTATTAAATAGGGTCAACCTTGAAATAAATGGCCATATCTTCGTCAAAAATTGCCCCATTTCAATTATAAAGGTGTTTTTAGAATTCACTTGATCTTTGAAACAAAACTGCATTAAAATAATTTGACTTCCGACTCATGTAAGAAAGATATTAAGGGATATTCTTGATTAACAGAAAATATATGGAAAGCATTAAATAGGGTCTACCTTGAAATAAATGGCCATATCTTCGTCAAAAAATGCCCCATTTCAACTATAAAGGTATTTTTAGAATTTGCCTGATCTTTGGAACAAAATTGCATTTAAATAAATTTGACTTCCGACTCAGCTAAGAAAGATATTAAGGGATATTCTTCGATAAATAGAAAATATATGGAAAGCATTAAATATGGTCTACCTTGAAATAAATGGCCATATCTTCGTCAAAATTGCCCCATTTCCATTATAAAGGAGTTTTAGAATTCACTTGATCTGTGGAACAAAACTGCATAAAATAATTTGACTTCCGACTCATCTAAGAAAAGATATTCAGGGATATTCTTCGATTAATAGAAAATGTAAGCCAAACATTAAATAGGGTCAACCTTGAAAATAAATGGCCATATCTTCGTCAAAAATTGTCCCATTTCAATTATAAAGGTGTTTTTAGAATTCACTCAATCTTTGGAACAAAACTGCATTAAAATAATTTGACTTCCGACTCATCTAAGAAAGATATTAAGGGATATTCTTCGATAAATAGAAAATGTATGGAAAGCATTAAATAGGCTCTACCTTGAAATAAATGGCCATATCTTCGTCAAAAATTGGCCCATTTCAATTATAAAGGTGTTTTTAGAATTCGCTTGATCTTTGGAACAAAACTGCATTAAAATAATTTGACTTCCGACTCATCTAAGAAAGATATTAAGGGATATTCTTCGATAAATAGAAAATATATGGAAAGCATTAAATAGGCTCCACCTTGAAATAAATGGCCATATCTTCGTCAAAAATTGTCCCATTTCACTTATAAAGGTAATTTCAAAATTCACTCGATCTCTGAAACAAAACTGCATTAAAATAATTTGACTTTCGACTCATCTAAGAAAGATATTAAGGGATATTCTTGATTAACAGAAAATATATGGAAATCATTAAATAGGGTCTACCTTGAAATAAATGGCCATATCTTCGTCAAAAATTGTCCCATTTCACTTATAAAGGTGTTTTTAGAATTCACTTGATATTTGAAAAAAACTGCATTAAAATAATTTGACTTCCGACTCATCTAAGAAAGATATTAAGGGATATTCTTCGATAAATAGAAAATATATGGAAAGTATTAAATAGGGTCAACCTTGAAATAAATGGCCATATCTTCGTCAAAAATTGCCCCATTTCAATTATAAAGGTGTTTTTAGAATTCACTTGATCTTTGGAACAAAACTGCATTAAAATAATTTGACTTCCGACTCATCTAAGAAAGATATTAAGGGATATTCTTGATTAACAGAAAATATATGGAAAGCATTAAATAGGGTCCACCTTGAAATAAATAGCCATATCTTCGTCAAAAATTGCCCCATTTCAATTATAAAGGTGTTTTTAGAATTCACTTGATCTTTGGAACAAAAACTGCATTAAAATAATTTGACTTCCGACTCATCTAAGAAAGATATTAAGGGATATTCTTCGATAAATAGAAAATATATGGAAAGCATTAAATAGGGTCTACCTTGAAATAAATGGCCATATCTTCGTCAAAAAATGCCCCATTTCAATTATAAAGGTGTTTTTAGAATTCACTCGATCTTTGGAACAAAACTGCATTAAAATAATTTGACTTCCGACTCAGCTAAGAAAGATATTAAGGGATATTCTTCGATAAATAGAAAATATATGGAAAGCATTAAATATGGTCTACCTTGAAATAAATGGCCATATCTTCGTCAAAAATTGCCCCATTTCAATTATAAAGGTGTTTTTAGAATTCGGCCGATCTTCGGAACAAAACTGCATTAAAATAATTTGACTTCCGACTCATCTAAGAAAGATATTAAGGGATATTCTTCGATAAAAAGAAAATATATGGAAAGCATTAAATAGGGTCTACCTTGAAATAAATGGCCATATCTTCGTCAAAAATTGCCCCATGTCACTTATAAATGTGTTTTTAAAATTCAATCAATCTTTTGAACAAAACTGCATTAAAATAATTTGACTACCGACTCATCTAAGAAAGATATTAAGGGATATTCTTCGATAAAGAGAAAATATATGGAAAGCATTTAATAGGCTCCACCTTGAAATAAATGGCCATATCTTCGTCACAAATTGTCCCATGTCACTTATAAATGTGTTTTTAAAATTCAATCAATCTTTCGAACAAAACTGCATTAAAATAATTAGACTTGTGACTCATCTTAGAAAGGTATTAAGGGATATTCTTCGATTTATAGAAAATATAAGCCAAACATTAAATAGGGTCAACCTTGAAATAAATGGCCATCTCTTCGTCGAAAATTGCCCCATTTCAATTATAAAGGTGTTTTTAGAATTTGCTTGATTTATGGAACAAAACTGCATTAAAATAATTTGACTACCGACTCATCTAAGAAAGATATTAAGGGATATTCTTCGATTAATAGAAAATATAAGGCAAACATTAAATAGGCTCTACCTTGAAATAAATGGCCATATCTTCGTCAAAAATTGCCCCATTTCAATTATAAAGGTGTTTTTGGAATTCACTCGATCTTTCGAACAAAACTGCATTAAAATAATTAGACTTCTGACTCATCTAAGAAAGGTATTAAGGGATATTCTTCGATAAATAGAAAATATATGGAGAGCATTAAATAGGCTCTACCTTGAAATAAATGGCCATATCTTCGTCAAAAATTGCCCCATTTCAATTATAAAGGTGTTTTTGGAATTCACTCGATCTTTCGAACAAAACTGCATTAAAATAATTAGACTACCGACTCATCTAAGAAAGATATTAAGGGATATTCTTCGATAAATAGAAAATATATGGAAAGCATTAAATAGGGTCTACCTTGAAATAAATAGCCATATCTTCGTCGAAAATTGCCCCATTTCAATTATAAAGGTGTTTTTAGAATTCACTCGATCTTTGGAACAAAACTGCATTAAAATAATTTGACTTCCGACTCATCTAAGAAAGATATTAAGGGATATTCTTCGATAAATAGAAAATATATGGAAAGCATTAAATAGGCTCCACCTTGAAATAAATGGCCATATCTTCGTCAAAAATTGCCCCATTTCAATTATAAAGGTGTTTTTAGAATTCACTCGATCTTTGAAACAAAACTGCATTAAATTAATTCGACTTCCGACTCAGCTAAGAAAGATATTAAGGGATATTCTTCGATTAATAGAAAATATAAGCCAACTATTAAATAGGGTCTACCTTGAAATAAATGGCCATATCTTCGTCAAAAATTGCCCCATTTCAATTATATAAAGTGTTTTAAGAATTCACTCGATCTCTGGAACAAAACTGCATTAAAATAATTTGACTTCCGACTCATCTAAGAAAGATATTAAGGGATATTCTTCGATAAATAGAAAATATATGGAAAGCATTAAATAGGCTCCACCTTGAAATAAATGGCCATATCTTCGTCAAAAATTGCCCCATTTCAATTATAAAGGTGTTTTTAGAATTCAATCGATCTTTAAAACAAAACTGCATTAAAATAATTTGACTTCCGACTCATCTAAGAAAGATATTAAGGGATATTCTTCGATAAAGAGAAAATATATGGAAAGCATTAAATAGGGTCTACCTTGAAATAAATGGCCATATCTTCATCAAAAATTGCCCCATTTCAATTATAAAGGTGTTTTTAGAATTCACTCGATCTTTGGAACAAAACTGCATTAAAATAATTTGACTTCCGACTCATCTAAGAAAGATATTAAGGGATATTCTTCGATTTATAGAAAATATAAGCCAAACATTAAATAGGGTCAACCTTGAAATAAATGGCCATCTCTTCGTCGAAATTGCC
>NW_025062857.1:0-24373 GCF_018153295.1 Drosophila grimshawi
CTATTTAATGCTTTCCATATATTTTCTATTTATCGAAGAATATCCCTTAATATCTTTCTTAGATGAGTCGGAAGTCAAATTATTTTAATGCAGTTTTGTTCCAAAGATCAAGTGAATTCTAAAAACACCTTTATAATTGAAATGGGGCAATTTTTGACGAAGATATGGCCATTTATTTCAAGGTAGACCCTATTTAATGCTTTCCATATATTTTCTATTTATCGAAGAATATCCCTTAATATCTTTCTTAGATGAGTCGGAAGTCAAATTATTTTAATGCAGTTTTGTTTCAAAGATCAAGTGAATTCTAAAAACACCTTTATAATTGAAATGGGGCAATTTTTGACGAAGATATGGCCATTTATTTCAAGGTAGACCCTATTTAATGCTTTCCATATATTTTCTATTTATCGAAGAATATCCCTTAATATCTTTCTTAGATGAGTCGGAAGTCAAATTATTTTAATGCAGTTTTGTTCCAAAGATCAAGTGAATTCTAAAAACACCTTTATAATTGAAATGGGGCAATTTTTGACGAAGATATGGCCATTTATTTCAAGGTAGACCCTATTTAATGCTTTCCATATATTTTCTATTTATCGAAGAATATCCCTTAATATCTTTCTTAGATGAGTCGGAAGTCAAATTATTTTAATGCAGTTTTGTTCCAAAGATCGAGTGAATTCTAAAAACACCTTTATAATTGAAATGGGGCAATTTTTGACGAAGATATGGCCATTTATTTCAAGGTAGACCCTATTTAATGCTTTCCATATATTTTCTATTTATCGAAGAATATCTTTTAATATCTTTCTTAGATGAGTCGGAAGTCAAATTATTTTAATGCAGTTTTGTTTCAAAGATCAAGCGAATTCTAAAAACACCTTTATAATTGAAATGGGGCAATTTTTGACGAAGATATGGCCATTTATTTCAAGGTAGACCCTATTTAATGCTTTCCATATATTTTCTATTTATCGAAGAATATCCCTTAATATCTTTCTTAGATGAGTCGGAAGTCAAATTATTTTAATGCAGTTTTGTTTTTAAAGATCAAGTGAATTCTAAAAACACCTTTATAATTGAAATGGGGCAATTTTTGACGAAGATATGGCCATTTATTTCAAGGTAGACCCTATTTAATGCTTTCCATATATTTTCTATTTATCGAAGAATATCCCTTAATATCTTTCTTAGATGAGTCGGAAGTCAAATTATTTTAATGCAGTTTTGTTCCAAAGATCAAGTGAATTCTAAAAACACCTTTATAATTGAAATGGGGCAATTTTTGACGAAGATATGGCCATTTATTTCAAGGTAGACCCTATTTAATGCTTTCCATATATTTTCTATTTATCGAAGAATATCCCTTAATATCTTTCTTAGATGAGTCGGAAGTCAAATTATTTTAATGCAGTTTTGTTCCAAAGATCAAGTGAATTCTAAAAACACCTTTATAATTGAAATGGGGCAATTTTTGACGAAGATATGGCCATTTATTTCAAGGTAGACCCTATTTAATGCTTTCCATATATTTTCTATTTATCGAAGAATATCCCTTAATATCTTTCTTAGATGAGTCGGAAGTCAAATTATTTTAATGCAGTTTTGTTCCAAAGATCGAGCGAATTCTAAAAACACCTTTATAATTGAAATGGGGCAATTTTTGACGAAGATATGGCCATTTATTTCAAGGTAGACCCTATTTAATGCTTTCCATATATTTTCTATTTATCGAAGAATATCCCTTAATATCTTTCTTAGATGAGTCGCAAGTCAAATTATTTTAATGCAGTTTTGTTCCAAAGATCAAGTGAATTCTAAAAACACCTTTATAATTGAAATTGGGCAATGTTAGATGAAGATATGGCCATTTATTTCAAGGTAGACCCTATTTAATGCTTTCCATATATTTTCTATTTATCGAAGAATATCCCTTAATATCTTTCTTAGATGAGTCGGAAGTCAAATTATTGTAATGCAGTTTTCTTCCAAAGATCGAGTAAATTCTAAAAACACCTTTATAATTGAAATGGGGCAATTTTTGTCGAAGATATGGCCATTTATTTCAAGGTAGACCCTATTTAATGCTTTCCATATATTTGCTATTTATCGAAGAATATCTATCTTTCTTAGATGAGTCGGAAGTCAAATTATTTTAATGCAGTTTTGTTTCAAAGATTAAGCGAATTCTAAAAACACCTTTATAATTGAAGTGGGGCAATTTTTGACGAAGATATGGCCATTTATTTCAAGGTAGACCCTATTTAATGCTTTCCGTATATTTTCTATTTATCGAAGAATATCCCTTAATATCTTTCTTAGATGAGTCGGAAGTCAAATTATTTTAATGCAGTTTTGTTCCAAAGATCGAGCGAATTCTAAAAACACCTTTATAATTGAAATGGGGCAATTTTTGACGAAGATATGGCCATTTATTTCAAGGTAGACACTATTTAATGCTTTCCATATATTTTCTATTTATCGAATATCCCTTAATATCTTTCTTAGATGAGTCGCAAGTCAAATTATTTTAATGCAGTTTTGTTCCAAAGATCAAGTGAATTCTAAAAACACCTTTATAATTGAAATTGGGCAATGTTAGATGAAGATATGGCCATTTATTTCAAGGTAGACCCTATTTAATGCTTTCCATATATTTTCTATTTATCGAAGAATATCCCTTAATATCTTTCTTAGATGAGTCGGAAGTCAAATTATTTTAATGCAGTTTGTTTTCAAAGATCAAGTGAATTCTAAAAACACCTTTATAATTGAAATGGGGCAATTTTTGACGAAGATATGGCCATTTATTTCAAGGTAGACCCTATTTAATGCTTTCCATATATTTTCTATTTATCGAAGAATATCCCTTAATATCTTTCTTAGATGAGTCGGAAGTCAAATTATTGTAATGCAGTTTTGTTCCAAAGATCGAGTGAATTCTAAAAACACCTTTATAATTGAAATGGGGCAATTTTTGACGAAGATATGGCCATTTATTTCAAGGTAGACCCTATTTAATGCTTTCCATATATTTTCTATTTATCGAAGAATATCCCTTAATATCTTTCTTAGATGAGTCGGAAGTCAAATTATTTTAATGTAGTTTTGTTCCAAAGATCAAGTGAATTCTAAAAACACCTCTATAATTGAAATGGGGCAATTTTAGATGAAGATATGGCCATTTATTTCAAGGTAGACCCTATTTAATGCTTTCCATATATTTTCTATTTATCGAAGAATATCCCTTAATATCTTTCTTAGATGAGTCGGAAGTCAAATTATTTTAATGCAGTTTGTTTTCAAAGATCAAGTGAATTCTAAAAACACCTTTATAATTGAAATGGGGCAATTTTTGACGAAGATATGGCCATTTATTTCAAGGTAGACCCTATTTAATGCTTTCCATATATTTTCTATTTATCGAAGAATATCCCTTAATATCTTTCTTAGATGAGTCGGAAGTCAAATTATTTTAATGCAGTTTTGTTCCAAAGATCAAGTGAATTCTAAAAACACCTTTATAATTGAAATGGGGCAATTTTAGACGAAGATATGGCCATTTATTTCAAGGTAGACCCTATTTAATGCTTTCCATATATTTTCTATTTATCGAAGAATATCCCTTAATATCTTTCTTAGATGAGTCGGAAGTCAAATTATTTTAATGCAGTTTTGTTTCCAAAGATCAAGTGAATTCTAAAAACACCTTTATAATTGAAATGGGGCAATTTTTGACGAAGATATGGCCATTTATTTCAAGGTAGACCCTATTTAATGCTTTCCATATATTTTCTATTTATCGAAGAATATCCCTTAATATCTTTCTTAGATGAGTCGGAAGTCAAATTATTTTAATGCAGTTTTGTTCCAAAGATCAAGTGAATTCTAAAAACACCTTTATAATTGAAATGGGGCAATTTTTGACGAAGATATGGCCATTTATTTCAAGGTAGACCCTATTTAATGCTTTCCATATATTTTCTATTTATCGAAGAATATCCCTTAATATCTTTCTTAGATGAGTCGGAAGTCAAATTATTTTAATGCAGTTTTGTTCCAAAGATCAAGTGAATTCTAAAAACACCTTTATAATTGAAATGGGGCAATTTTTGACGAAGATATGGCCATTTATTTCAAGGTAGACCCTATTTAATGCTTTCCATATATTTGCTATTTATCGAAGAATATCCTATCTTTCTTAGATGAGTCGGAAGTCAAATTATTTTAATGCAGTTTTGTTTCAAAGATTAAGCGAATTCTAAAAACACCTTTATAATTGAAGTGGGGCAATTTTTGACGAAGATATGGCCATTTATTTCAAGGTAGACCCTATTTAATGCTTTCCGTATATTTTCTATTTATCGAAGAATATCCCTTAATATCTTTCTTAGATGAGTCGGAAGTCAAATTATTTTAATGCAGTTTTGTTCCAAAGATCGAGCGAATTCTAAAAACACCTTTATAATTGAAATGGGGCAATTTTTGACGAAGATATGGCCATTTATTTCAAGGTAGACACTATTTAATGCTTTCCATATATTTTCTATTTATCAAGAATATCCCTTAATATCTTTCTTAGATGAGTCGCAAGTCAAATTATTTTAATGCAGTTTTGTTCCAAAGATCAAGTGAATTCTAAAAACACCTTTATAATTGAAATTGGGCAATGTTAGATGAAGATATGGCCATTTATTTCAAGGTAGACCCTATTTAATGCTTTCCATATATTTTCTATTTATCGAAGAATATCCCTTAATATCTTTCTTAGATGAGTCGGAAGTCAAATTATTTTAATGCAGTTTGTTTTCAAAGATCAAGTGAATTCTAAAAACACCTTTATAATTGAAATGGGGCAATTTTTGACGAAGATATGGCCATTTATTTCAAGGTAGACCCTATTTAATGCTTTCCATATATTTTCTATTTATCGAAGAATATCCCTTAATATCTTTCTTAGATGAGTCGGAAGTCAAATTATTGTAATGCAGTTTTCTTCCAAAGATCGAGTAAATTCTAAAAACACCTTTATAATTGAAATGGGGCAATTTTTGACGAAGATATGGCCATTTATTTCAAGGTAGACCCTATTTAATGATTTCCATATATTTTCTATTTATCGAAGAATATCCCTTAATATCTTTCTTAGATGAGTCGGAAGTCAAATTATTTTAATGCAGTTTTGTTCCAAAGATCAAGTGAATTCTAAAAACACCTTTATATTTGAAATGGGGCAATTTTTGACGAAGATATGGCCATTTATTTCAAGGTAGACCCTATTTAATGCTTTCCATATATTTTCTATTTATCGAAGAATATCTTTTAATATCTTTCTTAGCCGAGTCGGAAGTCAAATTATTTTAATGCAGTTTTGTTTCAAAGATCAAGCGAATTCTAAAAACTCCTTTATATTTGAAATGGGGCAATTTTTGACGAAGATATGGCCATTTATTTCAAGGTAGACCCTATTTAATGCTTTCCATATATTTTCTATTTATCGAAGAATATCCCTTAATATCTTTCTTAGATGAGTCGGAAGTCAAATTATTTTAATGCAGTTTTGTTTCCAAAGATCAAGCGAATTCTAAAAACACCTTTATAATTGAAATGGGGCAATTTTTGACGAAGATATGGCCATTTATTTCAAGGTAGACCCTATTTAATGCTTTCCATATATTTTCTATTTATCGAAGAATATCCCTTAATATCTTTCTTAGATGAGTCGGAAGTCAAATTATTTTAATGCAGTTTGTTTTTAAAGATCAAGTGAATTCTAAAAACACCTTTATAATTGAAATGGGGCAATTTTTGACGAAGATATGGCCATTTATTTCAAGGTAGACCCTATTTAATGCTTTCCATATATTTTCTATTTATCGAAGAATATCCCTTAATATCTTTCTTAGATGAGTCGGAAGTCAAATTATTTTAATGCAGTTTTGTTCCAAAGAGCAAGCGAATTCTAAAAACACCTTTATAATTGAAATGGGGCAGTTTTTGACGAAGATATGGCCATTTATTTCAAGGTAGACCCTATTTAATGCTTTCCATATATTTTCTATTTATCGAAGAATATCCCTTAATATCTTTCTTAGATGAGTCGGAAGTCAAATTATTTTAATGCAGTTTTGTTCCAAAGATCGAGCGAATTCTAAAAACACCTTTATAATTGAAATGGGGCAATTTTTGACGAAGATATGGCCATTTATTTCAAGGTAGACCCTATTTAATGCTTTCCATATATTTTCTATTTATCGAAGAATATCCCTTAATATCTTTCTTAGATGAGCCGGAAGTCAAATTATTTTAATGCAGTTTTGTTCCAAAGATCGAGCGAATTCTAAAAACACCTTTATAATTGAAATGGGGCAATTTTTGACGAAGATATGGCCATTTATTTCAAGGTAGACACTATTTAATGCTTTCCATATATTTTCTATTTATCGAATATCCCTTAATATCTTTCTTAGATGAGTCGCAAGTCAAATTATTTTAATGCAGTTTTGTTCCAAAGATCAAGTGAATTCTAAAAACACCTTTATAATTGAAATTGGGCAATGTTAGATGAAGATATGGCCATTTATTTCAAGGTAGACCCTATTTAATGCTTTCCATATATTTTCTATTTATCGAAGAATATCCCTTAATATCTTTCTTAGATGAGTCGGAAGTCAAATTATTGTAATGCAGTTTTCTTCCAAAGATCGAGTAAATTCTAAAAACACCTTTATAATTGAAATGGGGCAATTTTTGTCGAAGATATGGCCATTTATTTCAAGGTAGACCCTATTTAATGCTTTCCATATATTTGCTATTTATCGAAGAATATCTATCTTTCTTAGATGAGTCGGAAGTCAAATTATTTTAATGCAGTTTTGTTTCAAAGATTAAGCGAATTCTAAAAACACCTTTATAATTGAAGTGGGGCAATTTTTGACGAAGATATGGCCATTTATTTCAAGGTAGACCCTATTTAATGCTTTCCGTATATTTTCTATTTATCGAAGAATATCCCTTAATATCTTTCTTAGATGAGTCGGAAGTCAAATTATTTTAATGCAGTTTTGTTCCAAAGATCGAGCGAATTCTAAAAACACCTTTATAATTGAAATGGGGCAATTTTTGACGAAGATATGGCCATTTATTTCAAGGTAGACACTATTTAATGCTTTCCATATATTTTCTATTTATCAAGAATATCCCTTAATATCTTTCTTAGATGAGTCGCAAGTCAAATTATTTTAATGCAGTTTTGTTCCAAAGATCAAGTGAATTCTAAAAACACCTTTATAATTGAAATTGGGCAATGTTAGATGAAGATATGGCCATTTATTTCAAGGTAGACCCTATTTAATGCTTTCCATATATTTTCTATTTATCGAAGAATATCCCTTAATATCTTTCTTAGATGAGTCGGAAGTCAAATTATTTTAATGCAGTTTGTTTTCAAAGATCAAGTGAATTCTAAAAACACCTTTATAATTGAAATGGGGCAATTTTTGACGAAGATATGGCCATTTATTTCAAGGTAGACCCTATTTAATGCTTTCCATATATTTTCTATTTATCGAAGAATATCCCTTAATATCTTTCTTAGATGAGTCGGAAGTCAAATTATTGTAATGCAGTTTTGTTCCAAAGATCGAGTGAATTCTAAAAACACCTTTATAATTGAAATGGGGCAATTTTTGACGAAGATATGGCCATTTATTTCAAGGTAGACCCTATTTAATGCTTTCCATATATTTTCTATTTATCGAATATCCCTTAATATCTTTCTTAGATGAGTCGGAAGTCAAATTATTTTAATGCAGTTTTGTTCCAAAGATCGAGTGAATTCTAAAAACACCTCTATAATTGAAATGGGGCAATTTTAGATGAAGATATGGCCATTTATTTCAAGGTAGACCCTATTTAATGCTTTCCATATATTTTCTATTTATCGAAGAATATCCCTTAATATCTTTCTTAGATGAGTCGGAAGTCAAATTATTTTAATGCAGTTTGTTTTCAAAGATCAAGTGAATTCTAAAAACACCTTTATAATTGAAATGGGGCAATTTTTGACGAAGATATGGCCATTTATTTCAAGGTAGACCCTATTTAATGCTTTCCATATATTTTCTATTTATCGAAGAATATCC
This sequence comes from Drosophila grimshawi, assembly GCF_018153295.1. Lineage (NCBI taxonomy): Eukaryota > Metazoa > Arthropoda > Insecta > Diptera > Drosophilidae > Drosophila > Drosophila grimshawi. The sequence continues at coordinate 8,148 of NW_025062857.1, forward strand.
CTTAATATCTTTCTTAGATGAGTCGGAAGTCAAATTATTTTAATGCAGTTTTGTTCCAAAGATCAAGTGAATTCTAAAAACACCTTTATAATTGAAATGGGGCAATTTTAGACGAAGATATGGCCATTTATTTCAAGGTAGACCCTATTTAATGCTTTCCATATATTTTCTATTTATCGAAGAATATCCCTTAATATCTTTCTTAGATGAGTCGGAAGTCAAATTATTTTAATGCAGTTTTGTTCCAAAGATCAAGTGAATTCTAAAAACACCTTTATAATTGAAATGGGGCAATTTTTGACGAAGATATGGCCATTTATTTCAAGGTAGACCCTATTTAATGCTTTCCATATATTTTCTATTTATCGAAGAATATCCCTTAATATCTTTCTTAGATGAGTCGGAAGTCAAATTATTTTAATGCAGTTTTGTTCCAAAGATCAAGTGAATTCTAAAAACACCTTTATAATTGAAATGGGGCAATTTTTGACGAAGATATGGCCATTTATTTCAAGGTAGACCCTATTTAATGCTTTCCATATATTTTCTATTTATCGAAGAATATCCCTTAATATCTTTCTTAGATGAGTCGGAAGTCAAATTATTTTAATGCAGTTTTGTTCCAAAGATCAAGTGAATTCTAAAAACACCTTTATAATTGAAATGGGGCAATTTTTGACGAAGATATGGCCATTTATTTCAAGGTAGACCCTATTTAATGCTTTCCATATATTTTCTATTTATCGAAGAATATCCCTTAATATCTTTCTTAGATGAGTCGGAAGTCAAATTATTTTAATGCAGTTTTGTTCCAAAGATCAAGTGAATTCTAAAAACACCTTTATAATTGAAATGGGGCAATTTTTGACGAAGATATGGCCATTTATTTCAAGGTAGACCCTATTTAATGCTTTCCATATATTTTCTATTTATCGAAGAATATCCCTTAATATCTTTCTTAGATGAGTCGGAAGTCAAATTATTTTAATGCAGTTTTGTTCCAAAGATCAAGTGAATTCTAAAAACACCTTTATAATTGAAATGGGGCAATTTTTGACGAAGATATGGCCATTTATTTCAAGGTAGACCCTATTTAATGCTTTCCATATATTTTCTATTTATCGAAGAATATCCCTTAATATCTTTCTTAGATGAGTCGGAAGTCAAATTATTTTAATGCAGTTTTGTTCCAAAGATCAAGTGAATTCTAAAAACACCTTTATAATTGAAATGGGGCAATTTTTGACGAAGATATGGCCATTTATTTCAAGGTAGACCCTATTTAATGCTTTCCATATATTTTCTATTTATCGAAGAATATCCCTTAATATCTTTCTTAGATGAGTCGGAAGTCAAATTATTTTAATGCAGTTTTGTTCCAAAGATCAAGTGAATTCTAAAAACACCTTTATAATTGAAATGGGGCAATTTTTGACGAAGATATGGCCATTTATTTCAAGGTAGACCCTATTTAATGCTTTCCATATATTTTCTATTTATCGAAGAATATCCCTTAATATCTTTCTTAGATGAGTCGGAAGTCAAATTATTTTAATGCAGTTTTGTTCCAAAGATCAAGTGAATTCTAAAAACACCTTTATAATTGAAATGGGGCAATTTTTGACGAAGATATGGCCATTTATTTCAAGGTAGACCCTATTTAATGCTTTCCATATATTTTCTATTTATCGAAGAATATCCCTTAATATCTTTCTTAGATGAGTCGGAAGTCAAATTATTTTAATGCAGTTTTGTTCCAAAGATCAAGTGAATTCTAAAAACACCTTTATAATTGAAATGGGGCAATTTTTGACGAAGATATGGCCATTTATTTCAAGGTAGACCCTATTTAATGCTTTCCATATATTTTCTATTTATCGAAGAATATCCCTTAATATCTTTCTTAGATGAGTCGGAAGTCAAATTATTTTAATGCAGTTTTGTTCCAAAGATCAAGTGAATTCTAAAAACACCTTTATAATTGAAATGGGGCAATTTTTGACGAAGATATGGCCATTTATTTCAAGGTAGACCCTATTTAATGCTTTCCATATATTTTCTATTTATCGAAGAATATCCCTTAATATCTTTCTTAGATGAGTCGGAAGTCAAATTATTTTAATGCAGTTTTGTTCCAAAGATCAAGTGAATTCTAAAAACACCTTTATAATTGAAATGGGGCAATTTTTGACGAAGATATGGCCATTTATTTCAAGGTAGACCCTATTTAATGCTTTCCATATATTTTCTATTTATCGAAGAATATCCCTTAATATCTTTCTTAGATGAGTCGGAAGTCAAATTATTTTAATGCAGTTTTGTTCCAAAGATCAAGTGAATTCTAAAAACACCTTTATAATTGAAATGGGGCAATTTTTGACGAAGATATGGCCATTTATTTCAAGGTAGACCCTATTTAATGCTTTCCATATATTTTCTATTTATCGAAGAATATCCCTTAATATCTTTCTTAGATGAGTCGGAAGTCAAATTATTTTAATGCAGTTTTGTTCCAAAGATCAAGTGAATTCTAAAAACACCTTTATAATTGAAATGGGGCAATTTTTGACGAAGATATGGCCATTTATTTCAAGGTAGACCCTATTTAATGCTTTCCATATATTTTCTATTTATCGAAGAATATCCCTTAATATCTTTCTTAGATGAGTCGGAAGTCAAATTATTTTAATGCAGTTTTGTTCCAAAGATCAAGTGAATTCTAAAAACACCTTTATAATTGAAATGGGGCAATTTTTGACGAAGATATGGCCATTTATTTCAAGGTAGACCCTATTTAATGCTTTCCATATATTTTCTATTTATCGAAGAATATCCCTTAATATCTTTCTTAGATGAGTCGGAAGTCAAATTATTTTAATGCAGTTTTGTTCCAAAGATCAAGTGAATTCTAAAAACACCTTTATAATTGAAATGGGGCAATTTTTGACGAAGATATGGCCATTTATTTCAAGGTAGACCCTATTTAATGCTTTCCATATATTTTCTATTTATCGAAGAATATCCCTTAATATCTTTCTTAGATGAGTCGGAAGTCAAATTATTTTAATGCAGTTTTGTTCCAAAGATCAAGTGAATTCTAAAAACACCTTTATAATTGAAATGGGGCAATTTTTGACGAAGATATGGCCATTTATTTCAAGGTAGACCCTATTTAATGCTTTCCATATATTTTCTATTTATCGAAGAATATCCCTTAATATCTTTCTTAGATGAGTCGGAAGTCAAATTATTTTAATGCAGTTTTGTTCCAAAGATCGAGCGAATTCTAAAAACACCTTTATAATTGAAATGGGGCAATTTTTGACGAAGATATGGCCATTTATTTCAAGGTAGACCCTATTTAATGCTTTCCATATATTTTCTATTTATCGAAGAATATCCCTTAATATCTTTCTTAGATGAGTCGGAAGTCAAATTATTTTAATGCAGTTTTGTTCCAAAGATCAAGTGAATTCTAAAAACACCTTTATAATTGAAATGGGGCAATTTTTGACGAAGATATGGCCATTTATTTCAAGGTAGACCCTATTTAATGCTTTCCATATATTTTCTATTTATCGAAGAATATCCCTTAATATCTTTCTTAGATGAGTCGGAAGTCAAATTATTTTAATGCAGTTTTGTTCCAAAGATCAAGTGAATTCTAAAAACACCTTTATAATTGAAATGGGGCAATTTTTGACGAAGATATGGCCATTTATTTCAAGGTAGACCCTATTTAATGCTTTCCATATATTTTCTATTTATCGAAGAATATCCCTTAATATCTTTCTTAGATGAGTCGGAAGTCAAATTATTTTAATGCAGTTTTGTTCCAAAGATCAAGTGAATTCTAAAAACACCTTTATAATTGAAATGGGGCAATTTTTGACGAAGATATGGCCATTTATTTCAAGGTAGACCCTATTTAATGCTTTCCATATATTTTCTATTTATCGAAGAATATCCCTTAATATCTTTCTTAGATGAGTCGGAAGTCAAATTATTTTAATGCAGTTTTGTTCCAAAGATCAAGTGAATTCTAAAAACACCTTTATAATTGAAATGGGGCAATTTTTGACGAAGATATGGCCATTTATTTCAAGGTAGACCCTATTTAATGCTTTCCATATATTTTCTATTTATCGAAGAATATCCCTTAATATCTTTCTTAGATGAGTCGGAAGTCAAATTATTTTAATGCAGTTTTGTTCCAAAGATCAAGTGAATTCTAAAAACACCTTTATAATTGAAATGGGGCAATTTTTGACGAAGATATGGCCATTTATTTCAAGGTAGACCCTATTTAATGCTTTCCATATATTTTCTATTTATCGAAGAATATCCCTTAATATCTTTCTTAGATGAGTCGGAAGTCAAATTATTTTAATGCAGTTTTGTTCCAAAGATCAAGTGAATTCTAAAAACACCTTTATAATTGAAATGGGGCAATTTTTGACGAAGATATGGCCATTTATTTCAAGGTAGACCCTATTTAATGCTTTCCATATATTTTCTATTTATCGAAGAATATCCCTTAATATCTTTCTTAGATGAGTCGGAAGTCAAATTATTTTAATGCAGTTTTGTTCCAAAGATCAAGTGAATTCTAAAAACACCTTTATAATTGAAATGGGGCAATTTTTGACGAAGATATGGCCATTTATTTCAAGGTAGACCCTATTTAATGCTTTCCATATATTTTCTATTTATCGAAGAATATCCCTTAATATCTTTCTTAGATGAGTCGGAAGTCAAATTATTTTAATGCAGTTTTGTTCCAAAGATCAAGTGAATTCTAAAAACACCTTTATAATTGAAATGGGGCAATTTTTGACGAAGATATGGCCATTTATTTCAAGGTAGACCCTATTTAATGCTTTCCATATATTTTCTATTTATCGAAGAATATCCCTTAATATCTTTCTTAGATGAGTCGGAAGTCAAATTATTTTAATGCAGTTTTGTTCCAAAGATCAAGTGAATTCTAAAAACACCTTTATAATTGAAATGGGGCAATTTTTGACGAAGATATGGCCATTTATTTCAAGGTAGACCCTATTTAATGCTTTCCATATATTTTCTATTTATCGAAGAATATCCCTTAATATCTTTCTTAGATGAGTCGGAAGTCAAATTATTTTAATGCAGTTTTGTTCCAAAGATCAAGCGAATTCTAAAAACACCTTTATAATTGAAATGGGGCAATTTTTGACGAAGATATGGCCATTTATTTCAAGGTAGACCCTATTTAATGCTTTCCATATATTTTCTATTTATCGAAGAATATCCCTTAATATCTTTCTTAGATGAGTCGGAAGTCAAATTATTTTAATGCAGTTTTGTTCCAAAGATCAAGTGAATTCTAAAAACACCTTTATAATTGAAATTGGGCAATGTTAGATGAAGATATGGCCATTTATTTCAAGGTAGACCCTATTTAATGCTTTCCATATATTTTCTATTTATCGAAGAATATCCCTTAATATCTTTCTTAGATGAGTCGGAAGTCAAATTATTGTAATGCAGTTTTCTTCCAAAGATCGAGTAAATTCTAAAAACACCTTTATAATTGAAATGGGGCAATTTTTGTCGAAGATATGGCCATTTATTTCAAGGTAGACCCTATTTAATGCTTTCCATATATTTGCTATTTATCGAAGAATATCTATCTTTCTTAGATGAGTCGGAAGTCAAATTATTTTAATGCAGTTTTGTTTCAAAGATTAAGCGAATTCTAAAAACACCTTTATAATTGAAGTGGGGCAATTTTTGACGAAGATATGGCCATTTATTTCAAGGTAGACCCTATTTAATGCTTTCCGTATATTTTCTATTTATCGAAGAATATCCCTTAATATCTTTCTTAGATGAGTCGGAAGTCAAATTATTTTAATGCAGTTTTGTTCCAAAGATCGAGCGAATTCTAAAAACACCTTTATAATTGAAATGGGGCAATTTTTGACGAAGATATGGCCATTTATTTCAAGGTAGACACTATTTAATGCTTTCCATATATTTTCTATTTATCGAATATCCCTTAATATCTTTCTTAGATGAGTCGCAAGTCAAATTATTTTAATGCAGTTTTGTTCCAAAGATCAAGTGAATTCTAAAAACACCTTTATAATTGAAATTGGGCAATGTTAGATGAAGATATGGCCATTTATTTCAAGGTAGACCCTATTTAATGCTTTCCATATATTTTCTATTTATCGAAGAATATCCCTTAATATCTTTCTTAGATGAGTCGGAAGTCAAATTATTTTAATGCAGTTCTTTTTCAAAGATCAAGTGAATTCTAAAAACACCTTTATAATTGAAATGGGGCAATTTTTGACGAAGATATGGCCATTTATTTCAAGGTAGACCCTATTTAATGCTTTCCATATATTTTCTATTTATCGAAGAATATCCCTTAATATCTTTCTTAGATGAGTCGGAAGTCAAATTATTTTAATGCAGTTTTGTTTCAAAGATCAAGTGAATTCTAAAAACACCTTTATAATTGAAATGGGGCAATTTTTGACGAAGATATGGCCATTTATTTCAAGGTAGACCCTATTTAATGCTTTCCATATATTTTCTATTTATCGAAGAATATCCCTTAATATCTTTCTTAGATGAGTCGGAAGTCAAATTATTTTAATGCAGTTTTGTTCCAAAGATCAAGTGAATTCTAAAAACACCTTTATAATTGAAATGGGGCAATTTTAGACGAAGATATGGCCATTTATTTCAAGGTAGACCCTATTTAATGCTTTCCATATATTTTCTATTTATCGAAGAATATCCCTTAATATCTTTCTTAGATGAGTCGGAAGTCAAATTATTTTAATGCAGTTTGTTTTCAAAGATCAAGTGAATTCTAAAAACACCTTTATAATTGAAATGGGGCAATTTTTGACGAAGATATGGCCATTTATTTCAAGGTAGACCCTATTTAATGCTTTCCATATATTTTCTATTTATCGAAGAATATCCCTTAATATCTTTCTTAGATGAGTCGGAAGTCAAATTATTTTAATGCAGTTTTGTTCCAAAGATCAAGTGAATTCTAAAAACACCTTTATAATTGAAATGGGGCAATTTTTGACGAAGATATGGCCATTTATTTCAAGGTAGACCCTATTTAATGCTTTCCATATATTTTCTATTTATCGAAGAATATCCCTTAATATCTTTCTTAGATGAGTCGGAAGTCAAATTATTGTAATGCAGTTTTCTTCCAAAGATCGAGTAAATTCTAAAAACACCTTTATAATTGAAATGGGGCAATTTTTGTCGAAGATATGGCCATTTATTTCAAGGTAGACCCTATTTAATGCTTTCCATATATTTGCTATTTATCGAAGAATATCTATCTTTCTTAGATGAGTCGGAAGTCAAATTATTTTAATGCAGTTTTGTTTCAAAGATTAAGCGAATTCTAAAAACACCTTTATAATTGAAGTGGGGCAATTTTTGACGAAGATATGGCCATTTATTTCAAGGTAGACCCTATTTAATGCTTTCCGTATATTTTCTATTTATCGAAGAATATCCCTTAATATCTTTCTTAGATGAGTCGGAAGTCAAATTATTTTAATGCAGTTTTGTTCCAAAGATCGAGCGAATTCTAAAAACACCTTTATAATTGAAATGGGGCAATTTTTGACGAAGATATGGCCATTTATTTCAAGGTAGACACTATTTAATGCTTTCCATATATTTTCTATTTATCGAATATCCCTTAATATCTTTCTTAGATGAGTCGCAAGTCAAATTATTTTAATGCAGTTTTGTTCCAAAGATCAAGTGAATTCTAAAAACACCTTTATAATTGAAATTGGGCAATGTTAGATGAAGATATGGCCATTTATTTCAAGGTAGACCCTATTTAATGCTTTCCATATATTTTCTATTTATCGAAGAATATCCCTTAATATCTTTCTTAGATGAGTCGGAAGTCAAATTATTTTAATGCAGTTTGTTTTCAAAGATCAAGTGAATTCTAAAAACACCTTTATAATTGAAATGGGGCAATTTTTGACGAAGATATGGCCATTTATTTCAAGGTAGACCCTATTTAATGCTTTCCATATATTTTCTATTTATCGAAGAATATCCCTTAATATCTTTCTTAGATGAGTCGGAAGTCAAATTATTGTAATGCAGTTTTCTTCCAAAGATCGAGTAAATTCTAAAAACACCTTTATAATTGAAATGGGGCAATTTTTGACGAAGATATGGCCATTTATTTCAAGGTAGACCCTATTTAATGATTTCCATATATTTTCTATTTATCGAAGAATATCCCTTTATATCTTTCTTACATGAGTCGGAAGTCAAATTATTTTAATGCAGTTTTGTTCCAAAGATCAAGTGAATTCTAAAAACACATTTATAATTGAAATGGGGCAATTTTTGACGAAGATATGGCCATTTATTTCAAGGTAGACCCTATTTAATGCTTTCCATATATTTTCTATTTATCGAAGAATATCTTTTAATATCTTTCTTAGACGAGTCGGAAGTCAAATTATTTTAATGCAGTTTTGTTTCAAAGATCAAGCGAATTCTAAAAACACCTTTATAATTGAAGTGGGGCAATTTTTGACGAAGATATGGCCATTTATTTCAAGGTAGACCCTATTTAATGCTTTCCATATATTTTCTATTTATCGAAGAATATCCCTTAATATCTTTCTTAGATGAGTCGGAAGTCAAATTATTTTAATGCAGTTTGTTTTTAAAGATCAAGTGAATTCTAAAAACACCTTTATAATTGAAATGGGGCAATTTTTGACGAAGATATGGCCATTTATTTCAAGGTAGACCCTATTTAATGCTTTCCATATATTTTCTATTTATCGAAGAATATCCCTTAATATCTTTCTTAGATGAGTCGGAAGTCAAATTATTTTAATGCAGTTTTGTTCCAAAGAGCAAGCGAATTCTAAAAACACCTTTATAATTGAAATGGGGCAGTTTTTGACGAAGATATGGCCATTTATTTCAAGGTAGACCCTATTTAATGCTTTCCATATATTTTCTATTTATCGAAGAATATCCCTTAATATCTTTCTTAGATGAGTCGGAAGTCAAATTATTTTAATGCAGTTTTGTTCCAAAGATCGAGCGAATTCTAAAAACACCTTTATAATTGAAATGGGGCAATTTTTGACGAAGATATGGCCATTTATTTCAAGGTAGACCCTATTTAATGCTTTCCATATATTTTCTATTTATCGAAGAATATCCCTTAATATCTTTCTTAGATGAGTCGGAAGTCAAATTATTTTAATGCAGTTTTGTTCCAAAGATCAAGCGAATTCTAAAAACACCTTTATAATTGAAATGGGGCAATTTTTGACGAAGATATGGCCATTTATTTCAAGGTAGACCCTATTTAATGCTTTCCATATATTTTCTATTTATCGAAGAATATCCCTTAATATCTTTCTTAGATGAGTCGGAAGTCAAATTATTTTAATGCAGTTTTGTTCCAAAGATCAAGTGAATTCTAAAAACACCTTTATAATTGAAATGGGGCAATTTTTGACGAAGATATGGCCATTTATTTCAAGGTAGACCCTATTTAATGCTTTCCATATATTTTCTATTTATCGAAGAATATCCCTTAATATCTTTCTTAGATGAGTCGGAAGTCAAATTATTTTAATGCAGTTTTGTTCCAAAGATCAAGTGAATTCTAAAAACACCTTTATAATTGAAATGGGGCAATTTTTGACGAAGATATGGCCATTTATTTCAAGGTAGACCCTATTTAATGCTTTCCATATATTTTCTATTTATCGAAGAATATCCCTTAATATCTTTCTTAGATGAGTCGGAAGTCAAATTATTTTAATGCAGTTTTGTTCCAAAGATCAAGTGAATTCTAAAAACACCTTTATAATTGAAATGGGGCAATTTTTGACGAAGATATGGCCATTTATTTCAAGGTAGACCCTATTTAATGCTTTCCATATATTTTCTATTTATCGAAGAATATCCCTTAATATCTTTCTTAGATGAGTCGGAAGTCAAATTATTTTAATGCAGTTTTGTTCCAAAGATCAAGCGAATTCTAAAAACACCTTTATAATTGAAATGGGGCAATTTTTGACGAAGATATGGCCATTTATTTCAAGGTAGACCCTATTTAATGCTTTCCATATATTTTCTATTTATCGAAGAATATCCCTTAATATCTTTCTTAGATGAGTCGGAAGTCAAATTATTTTAATGCAGTTTTGTTCCAAAGATCAAGTGAATTCTAAAAACACCTTTATAATTGAAATGGGGCAATTTTTGACGAAGATATGGCCATTTATTTCAAGGTAGACCCTATTTAATGCTTTCCATATATTTTCTATTTATCGAAGAATATCCCTTAATATCTTTCTTAGATGAGTCGGAAGTCAAATTATTTTAATGCAGTTTTTGTTCCAAAGATCAAGTGAATTCTAAAAACACCTTTATAATTGAAATGGGGCAATTTTTGACGAAGATATGGCCATTTATTTCAAGGTAGACCCTATTTAATGCTTTCCATATATTTTCTATTTATCGAAGAATATCCCTTAATATCTTTCTTAGATGAGTCGGAAGTCAAATTATTTTAATGCAGTTTTGTTCCAAAGATCAAGTGAATTCTAAAAACACCTTTATAATTGAAATGGGGCAATTTTTGACGAAGATATGGCCATTTATTTCAAGGTAGACCCTATTTAATGCTTTCCATATATTTTCTATTTATCGAAGAATATCCCTTAATATCTTTCTTAGATGAGTCGGAAGTCAAATTATTTTAATGCAGTTTTGTTCCAAAGATCAAGTGAATTCTAAAAACACCTTTATAATTGAAATGGGGCAATTTTTGACGAAGATATGGCCATTTATTTCAAGGTAGACCCTATTTAATGCTTTCCATATATTTTCTATTTATCGAAGAATATCCCTTAATATCTTTCTTAGATGAGTCGGAAGTCAAATTATTTTAATGCAGTTTTGTTTCAAAGATCAAGTGAATTCTAAAAACACCTTTATAATTGAAATGGGGCAATTTTTGACGAAGATATGGCCATTTATTTCAAGGTAGACCCTATTTAATGCTTTCCATATATTTTCTATTTATCGAAGAATATCCCTTAATATCTTTCTTAGATGAGTCGGAAGTCAAATTATTTTAATGCAGTTTTGTTCCAAAGATCAAGTGAATTCTAAAAACACCTTTATAATTGAAATGGGGCAATTTTTGACGAAGATATGGCCATTTATTTCAAGGTAGACCCTATTTAATGCTTTCCATATATTTTCTATTTATCGAAGAATATCCCTTAATATCTTTCTTAGATGAGTCGGAAGTCAAATTATTTTAATGCAGTTTTGTTCCAAAGATCAAGTGAATTCTAAAAACACCTTTATAATTGAAATGGGGCAATTTTTGACGAAGATATGGCCATTTATTTCAAGGTAGACCCTATTTAATGCTTTCCATATATTTTCTATTTATCGAAGAATATCCCTTAATATCTTTCTTAGATGAGTCGGAAGTCAAATTATTTTAATGCAGTTTTGTTTCAAAGATCAAGTGAATTCTAAAAACACCTTTATAATTGAAATGGGGCAATTTTTGACGAAGATATGGCCATTTATTTCAAGGTAGACCCTATTTAATGCTTTCCATATATTTTCTATTTATCGAAGAATATCCCTTAATATCTTTCTTAGATGAGTCGGAAGTCAAATTATTTTAATGCAGTTTTGTTCCAAAGATCAAGTGAATTCTAAAAACACCTTTATAATTGAAATGGGGCAATTTTTGACGAAGATATGGCCATTTATTTCAAGGTAGACCCTATTTAATGCTTTCCATATATTTTCTATTTATCGAAGAATATCCCTTAATATCTTTCTTAGATGAGTCGGAAGTCAAATTATTTTAATGCAGTTTTGTTCCAAAGATCAAGTGAATTCTAAAAACACCTTTATAATTGAAATGGGGCAATTTTTGACGAAGATATGGCCATTTATTTCAAGGTAGACCCTATTTAATGCTTTCCATATATTTTCTATTTATCGAAGAATATCCCTTAATATCTTTCTTAGATGAGTCGGAAGTCAAATTATTTTAATGCAGTTTTTGTTCCAAAGATCAAGTGAATTCTAAAAACACCTTTATAATTGAAATGGGGCAATTTTTGACGAAGATATGGCCATTTATTTCAAGGTAGACCCTATTTAATGCTTTCCATATATTTTCTATTTATCGAAGAATATCCCTTAATATCTTTCTTAGATGAGTCGGAAGTCAAATTATTTTAATGCAGTTTTGTTCCAAAGATCAAGTGAATTCTAAAAACACCTTTATAATTGAAATGGGGCAATTTTTGACGAAGATATGGCCATTTATTTCAAGGTAGACCCTATTTAATGCTTTCCATATATTTTCTATTTATCGAAGAATATCCCTTAATATCTTTCTTAGATGAGTCGGAAGTCAAATTATTTTAATGCAGTTTTGTTCCAAAGATCAAGTGAATTCTAAAAACACCTTTATAATTGAAATGGGGCAATTTTTGACGAAGATATGGCCATTTATTTCAAGGTAGACCCTATTTAATGCTTTCCATATATTTTCTATTTATCGAAGAATATCCCTTAATATCTTTCTTAGATGAGTCGGAAGTCAAATTATTTTAATGCAGTTTTGTTCCAAAGATCAAGTGAATTCTAAAAACACCTTTATAATTGAAATGGGGCAATTTTTGACGAAGATATGGCCATTTATTTCAAGGTAGACCCTATTTAATGCTTTCCATATATTTTCTATTTATCGAAGAATATCCCTTAATATCTTTCTTAGATGAGTCGGAAGTCAAATTATTTTAATGCAGTTTTGTTCCAAAGATCAAGTGAATTCTAAAAACACCTTTATAATTGAAATGGGGCAATTTTTGACGAAGATATGGCCATTTATTTCAAGGTAGACCCTATTTAATGCTTTCCATATATTTTCTATTTATCGAAGAATATCCCTTAATATCTTTCTTAGATGAGTCGGAAGTCAAATTATTTTAATGCAGTTTTGTTCCAAAGATCAAGTGAATTCTAAAAACACCTTTATAATTGAAATGGGGCAATTTTTGACGAAGATATGGCCATTTATTTCAAGGTAGACCCTATTTAATGCTTTCCATATATTTTCTATTTATCGAAGAATATCCCTTAATATCTTTCTTAGATGAGTCGGAAGTCAAATTATTTTAATGCAGTTTTGTTCCAAAGATCGAGTGAATTCTAAAAACACCTTTATAATTGAAATGGGGCAATTTTTGACGAAGATATGGCCATTTATTTCAAGGTAGACCCTATTTAATGCTTTCCATATATTTTCTATTTATCGAAGAATATCCCTTAATATCTTTCTTAGATGAGTCGGAAGTCAAATTATTTTAATGCAGTTTTGTTCCAAAGATCAAGTGAATTCTAAAAACACCTTTATAATTGAAATGGGGCAATTTTTGACGAAGATATGGCCATTTATTTCAAGGTAGACCCTATTTAATGCTTTCCATATATTTTCTATTTATCGAAGAATATCCCTTAATATCTTTCTTAGATGAGTCGGAAGTCAAATTATTTTAATGCAGTTTTGTTCCAAAGATCGAGTGAATTCTAAAAACACCTTTATAATTGAAATGGGGCAATTTTTGACGAAGATATGGCCATTTATTTCAAGGTAGACCCTATTTAATGCTTTCCATATATTTTCTATTTATCGAAGAATATCCCTTAATATCTTTCTTAGATGAGTCGGAAGTCAAATTATTTTAATGCAGTTTTGTTCCAAAGATCAAGTGAATTCTAAAAACACCTTTATAATTGAAATGGGGCAATTTTTGACGAAGATATGGCCATTTATTTCAAGGTAGACCCTATTTAATGCTTTCCATATATTTTTTTTTTAATGAAGAATAATCTTTTTATTTTTTTTTTAGGAGTCGGAAGTCAAATTATTTTAATGCAGTTTTTTTCAAAGATCGAGTGAATTCTAAAAACACCTTTATAATTGAAATGGGGCATTTGAAGATATGGCCATTTATTTCAAGGTAGACCCTATTTAATGCTTTCCATATATTTTCTATTTATCGAAGAATATCCCTTAATATCTTTCTTAGATGAGTCGGAAGTCAAATTATTTTAATGCAGTTTTTGTTCCAAAGATCAAGTGAATTCTAAAGACACCTTTATAATTGAAATGGGGCAATTTTTGACGAAGATATGGCCATTTATTTCAAGGTAGACCCTATTTAATGCTTTCCATATATTTTCTATTTATCGAAGAATATCCCTTAATATCTTTCTTAGATGAGTCGGAAGTCAAATTATTTTAATGCAGTTTTGTTTCAAAGATTAAGCGAATTCTAAAAACACCTTTATAATTGAAGTGGGGCAATTTTAGATGAAGATATGGCCATTTATTTCAAGGTAGACCCTATTTAATGCTTTCCATATATTTTCTATTTATCGAAGAATATCCCTTAATATCTTTCTTAGATGAGTCGGAAGTCAAATTATTTTAATGCAGTTTGTGTTTCAAAGATCAAGTGAATTCTAAAAACACCTTTATAATTGAAATGGGGCAATTTTTGACGAAGATATGGCCATTTATTTCAAGGTAGACCCTATTTAATGCTTTCCATATATTTTCTATTTATCGAAGAATATCCCTTAATATCTTTCTTAGATGAGTCGGAAGTCAAATTATTTTAATGCAGTTTTGTTCCAAAGATCAAGTGAATTCTAAAAACACCTTTATAATTGAAATGGGGCAATTTTTGACGAAGATATGGCCATTTATTTCCAAGGTAGACCCTATTTAATGCTTTCCATATATTTTCTATTTATCGAAGAATATCCCTTAATATCTTTCTTAGATGAGTCGGAAGTCAAATTATGTAATGCAGTTTGCTCCAAAGATCGAGTAATCTAAAAACACTTTATAGTGAAATGGGGCAATTTTGACGAAGATATGGCCATTTATTTCAAGGTAGACCGTATTTAATGCTTTCCATATATTTCTATTTATCGAAGAATATCCCTTAATATCTTTCTTAGATGAGTCGGAAGTCAAATTATTTTAATGCAGTTTTGTTCCAAAGATCAAGTGAATTCTAAAAACACCTTTATAATTGAAATGGGGCAATTTTTGACGAAGATATGGCCATTTATTTCAAGGTAGACACTATTTAATGCTTTCCATATATTTTATATTTATCGAAGAATATCCCTTAATATCTTTCTTAGATGAGTCGGAAGTCAAATTATTGTAATGCAGTTTTCTTCCAAAGATCGAGTAAATTCTAAAAACACCTTTATAATTGAAATGGGGCAATTTTTGTCGAAGATATGGCCATTTATTTCAAGGTAGACCCTATTTAATGCTTTCCATATATTTTCTATTTATCGAAGAATATCCCTTAATATCTTTCTTAGATGAGTCGGAAGTCAAATTATTTTAATGCAGTTTTGTTTCAAAGATCGAGTGAATTCTAAAAACACCTTTATAATTGAAATGGGGCAATTTTTGACGAAGATATGGCCATTTATTTCAAGGTAGACCCTATTTAATGCTTTCCATATATTTTCTATTTATCGAAGAATATCCCTTAATATCTTTCTTAGATGAGTCGGAAGTCAAATTATTTTAATGCAGTTTTGTTCCAAAGATCAAGCGAATTCTAAAAACACCTTTATAATTGAAATGGGGCAATTTTTGACGAAGATATGGCCATTTATTTCAAGGTAGACCCTATTTAATGCTTTCCATATATTTTCTATTTATCGAAGAATATCCCTTAATATCTTTCTTAGATGAGTCGGAAGTCAAATTATTTTAATGCAGTTTTGTTCCAAAGATGAGCGAATTCTAAAAACACCTTTATAATTGAAATGGGGCAATTTTTGACGAAGATTTGGCCTTTTATTTCAAGGTAGACCCTATTTAATGCTTTCCATATATTTTCTATTTATCGAAGAATATCCCTTAATATCTTTCTTAGATGAGTCGGAAGTCAAATTATTTTAATGCAGTTTTTGTTCCAAAGATCGAGTGAATTCTAAAAACACCTTTTATAATTGAAATGGGGCAATTTTTGACGAAGATATGGCCATTTATTTCAAGGTAGACCCTATTTAATGCTTTCCATATATTTTCTATTTATCGAAGAATATCC